>NC_135500.1:208367331-208443909 GCF_052857255.1 Amblyomma americanum
GCCTGGAGCGGCAGCTGCCTTGTCCAAGAACTACGGCTCGTGGACAGTATAGATGTCTCGAAATGAAAGCCCCTTTCTATTCTCTTTTATCTTTTAATTTGTTCACAGGTATTTTTCTGTATTCGCCCTTGCTTTTCTTGTCTTTTTTTTTAAGTATTGATAGCGGATTCTTGGCCCTTACGATACGAGCCAGCCGGAGTACTTGCAATGTAACAACGTTTAGTGAATTACAAGCATAACGAAAAATTGGAGGGTGGCACTCTTGGCTATCACATAGCATCCAGGCAAAAAATGTGCGCAAAATTCTGAAAAACAAGTATGGCCGTGACATTTCTTGTTTCAACTACAGAGGGAAAGCAAGCTTGTCGGACAGGACTTCTTGTTTACAACTACATTTGTATTGTTTGCCCGTAACAAAAATGCTCGTAACAAGAGTATCAGAGTTGTGCTACATGGTAAATTAATTAGCGAAGCTGATGAAAAAAAAAATCACTGTTGAGAAAGCATCAGCAGACAATAATTGCTTTGTGTGCGGTTATTCTCGACGGACAACGCTCGACACCCGTGTTACAATGTGCGTAACGCGGCGGTCGCACCTTTGAGCAGAAGAATTTCAGTATCCTGCAAAATTAGTGCATTCGCCAGCGAAAAGACTGGTCCCAAAATGGTGAAACTCGACAGCACACGTTCTTTCCTTGCACTTGGGCCGCACAAGCGCAATGGCGTCCTCACTGCAAAGCTTTGGACTTCGGAAAGCTGTTTACCAACCCGCTCCGACGTTGTCTTGACCAAACATGTGAAATTCCGACGAAATTCGTAGAACGGCAAGGGGTTGAGTTTGACACACGAACCTTATCAGTCGGCGCTTATCAGGTCACCCTCGCTGGCCAAGGATAAAGACACTGCCATGTTCGACGCATTGGTTAGTCGTCACGGTTGCTCCGTGCGAGCAGAGATTGCAGCAGGCCGTAGCGTTTCAGCGCATATCCTGCTCCGTACGCAGTTATATGCTTAACACGATCGAGATACGTTTGTGCATTTAAAAATCCTTGTATGTGTACAAAATATCAGTTGCCTCTGTATTGAAGAGTCATAGACCCCTTGCATCATGGGTCCGAGACTGCTGTGACGCGTAGAGAGCTCGCATGAGCACACTCACCATTTCGATAGGCTCTGCAACGTCAATCTCATCCTGTCTCTGTACACCATATTGGCGTGCTCGGTGGCACAAATGCCGTAGGAAGCACAACTAGCCGTTCTCACTGTGTAGTGCGTTACGGGGAGGAAGGAAAAACACGCTAGCCAAAGGAGTGGCGTGCTACGTACTCCGCACTTAAGAAGAGGGGAAGTAAAAACTGAGAAAAGAAGTGACATCATGCGGCCAACATTAATCATCCCATACCCGTGGTGTTCTTTTCGTCCCAAATGTTTTGCCTTCATTCTTGGCATAGCTGCACGCTATGTCATGGCTCTGCGATTCACTACAATTATGAAGAAGTTTGTTTCCTTGCGTGGAAGACAGAGACGTGGTTCCTGGTGCGCTGCTACATTTATAGGCCAAGCTAAGAGCACTTAATCTGAATAGCGAGCAACACGGCTGTGTAGGCTGAGTAGCAAGATTGAAATGTTATGAAAAGGTCCCTTGACAACGCATGTAAAAGCACGTTAATTACTCTGCCGGTTGTGACAGACACGTCCAGGGTGATTTTTCGGACATCTATTGTTCTGAGCAGAGTGATCAGCACTGTACTCAAATATAGCACGTAATGTTGCACTCTAAGTTACTTTATTTTTCATCCGTTGCTGTGGCTCAGTGCCTCTTTCGTTTAGCTACTGAATCCAAGGTCGCGGGATCGAATCGTGGCCGCAGCGGCCGCGCTTCGATGTAGGCGAAATGAAACAATGCGCTCCCGTGTTTTGCGATTCCAGTGTCGGTTAAAGAACCACAGCTGGTCTAAATTAATCCGGAGCTTTCCACTGCGGCATCCCTCATAGCCCAAGTATCGTTTCGGAACGTTAAGCCTCGCCTAACTCCACTTCTCTTTTAACGCGATAACGCTAAGGCTCCTGTTCTGTTGAAAATCCGGGGCCGTCGATGGTGTCATCGCCGTCAGCGGACGCGGCGTAGTGAGCGAAAAAGCAGGGGGCCCAAGAACCACCTAGGTCACGTGACCTTAAACCGAGCTGTCGTAACGGTTGTTATAGCAGGCGCAACCGCAAAGAGCAGAGGCGGAGGCATGACAAGAAATGGTCAATCCTTTCGGGTTCAGTGCAGAACTAGCAGAATCTGAATGAAATTAGGATGTAGAGGTTCCATAAGCGAAAAAAGAAAGAAAAGAACCTACACAGCCGTATTATCTCAGACCGTAATAATGTCACATTTCTGAAGATCGGACGCTTTGTTAAAGCTTGAAAGGAACAACTTCTTTTAGCGCACACAGTGCAGTATGCAAGAAAAGAGAAAACTGAGTCTACTGCTGGCTGCCACAGCCACCCTGTTGCAACTTCTTCTGTCCGACGTTTGAGGAAACCTGCTGTCACACTAAGCCGCATATCGCAAGGAGTCATACCACAGCATTGCAAAGGTAGACTTTTTTTTTTTATTATTCCATCTCCGTTGCAGTGGTGCATTCCTGTTAGGTTCTCGGCAAGGCATTTAATTTGCCTTTTCGACACTCTCGACTTTTTTTTTTGCCCTTCGCGTCTTCCGGCTTCATTTTTTTTCTTTCCCTTTTTTTTCTTCATGGGCGTCGACACTTGGGCCCAGTGAGACGGAGCCAGGTCAGCGGACGGAGCTCCTCCAGGTCGACGCGCCATCGTGTGGGGCGGAAGCTAGCGGACAGAGCGCGCGTTGCGGCGGCCCCGTCGTTCAAACGGCGTTGCCCTGGGAGTTGGATGTGGACGACGAGGACGCGGGAAGTGGCGACTTGTCGTCGCCGTCTGAATTCTTGTCGCCGTTCCCGGCGGAGCGGCCTATGCGCGGCGTGAAGGGTGTCCTGCCGATCCTGGGAGTGAAGGCCCCGCGTCCGATGCGCGGCGTGAAGGATCCGCGCTTGGGGTCGTCCATGAAGGAGGCGAGCTCGAGGCTGCTATCCAAGCCGGCGTCAACTTCCTCGCCGTAGCCACCGCCCAGGGACCTCCTCTTGCCTGCGAAGAGCATAGTTGGATATTTAGCTGCCAACCTGAGCTCCTCATGAGGATGAAGAATGGAGGATGACGGATGGAGGTAGAGGAGGGCCTTCCCTTTTTTTCCAGCCTCACCGCGCGGTCAGTTGGCCCTAAAAGATTGGACAAATGTTTTAGGAGAATCCCCCAAGGTAGAGTAAATTTGTAGTAAGGAAGCTAATTACTATTTGCTAATTACTCCAATGAACAATCAGCTTCCCTATTGCAAGTCTACTCCACCTTGGGGGATTCCTCTAAAACATTTGACCAACACTGCTCCCACTTCGAGTTATTGATCAATTCGCTCTCGCCCTACCATGTGCTAGCCGTCCCGGTTAGCTCAGTTGGTAGAGCGACTGCTGCGGTGAAGCGGCGGTGGCGGGTTCGAATCCCGGGACAGGACGAATTTTTCTTTAACTACGAAGTTTCTGTGGAAGCTGTACAGCTTTCCTTTGTAGCCGTATGGCTGCGCTTGGGCGGATGGCAATGAGTAATTAGCTCCCTTATTACAAAATACTAGGCAGTGAACCATTCAGACTTATAGATTGCAAGTGTCCGTTTAATGTGAAAACAATTTAACAGATGTCCAAGGTTGTATGAACAGCCTTATGCTGGGTTTGTCTTCTGACTTTTCTGAAAGCACTTGAGGCTTGTCTTACGATGAAGAACAATGGTTTGTTCGAACTGGGTTAATGGTCTAATAAACTAAGAAAGAAAACGTTGTTATTAATTATCGCGCATATAAGATAGGGCACGTTCAGACATCCACTTGCTGGACTCCGGCACTCGAAAAGCGCTTATGGTGGTTCCTTGGACGGAGGTAGGAGACAGTTTTGATTTCATTACGAGATTGCAGCGGAGTAACTGTCAACGTACTGAAAGTAAGGCTAATTACACCTGCAACTTAAACCCCCGTCTTTACCGTGGTGTCAATGCCATGAAGAAGCAAACATCGACTATTCTGGCATTAACGTAAACCTAGTATCTCGTTCACAGCATCATCACCTTAAAACTCAGGACCTCCCTGTGGAAGACACTTGAATTAAGTAAAAGACTTTCGCGTTAACCGTGTTTACACGTTCCAGCTATGGTCGTCAACGTACCTAGCCTTGGCACAAAGGTTCCCCTTCCGTTGCGGATGACAGGCACGAGCTGCCGCGTGAAGGGCGAGTAGGACCAGTCCAGGTCGGTCCAGGCTGCCTGTCGGGAACGCGACAGTCCGGCGTCCTCTTTGTGAACTCCGTCATCGGGCCGCCCCACGGACCTGCACGCACCGTTCGAGCACGGACCCTATACCCGCAGCCTTTCCTGGGCAGCACAACCGACAGTGCAGCGCTTCGCACGCTTAAATAGTAAATTCTCTTTTGTCTTGCACAAGGAGTCTGCTGCTGCAGGAGACAGCAGTACATTAGTTTGTGTGCTGCGTCTTTGTTTTTACTGCAGTTTGGTTAAAATGAACCGACTGGCCAAGACCTGCACGTCGTATACCTGCGCTTTCGGCCGATGCGCGGCGTGAATGTGTTGCTACGGCGCTTGTAGGGGAGTAACAGAAACGCCCAGCCACCCGAGGCCGCCGAGTCGGTGTCCAGGTTGATGAGGTCGTCGGGGTTCAGGTCGTGCACGGCCGCGGACCTTCCTACCCTGGGAAAGGGTATGAGCCCCTGGCGCTTCTGAACGTCGCCCCAGCGACCGCCTCCAGGAGACCACGAGTCCTCGTCGTAGAACGACTCATGACCTGAAGACGAGATCAACATAAACAATCCACCGGCGCGCTCTTTTGACGCGTAAATCACGAGCATGTCACGGAACAACGTCTGTTCATCCAAATCCTCCTGCGGGACAAACGACTGTCCCATGGATCGCCAATGAACTCAGTCCTGTGCCAGTTACGACCACCTTGCCGTAAATTTTCTAATTCCATCAGGTCACATGACTCTCTGTCGCTTCTTGCTACTTTTGCCTTCTCTCGGAATCCACTCCGTTATCCTAAGTGTCCACCGAGCATGTTCTCCAAATTACCGGACCTGCCCGAGTTCATTTCTTCTTGTGGACTTCAGTTGGGTTATCATTAACTCGTGTTTCTTCCCAAAACCACTCAGCTCTTTTCCCGTCTCTAAAAGTTAAACCTATCGTTTTCCTTTCAACAGCTTGCAGCGTTGCCCTCAGCCCGAATCTTGTCAAACTTAGGCTCATCCCGATCGGCGCCTAACACTCAGCTTCTATTACATGGCAAATACGAACGTCATTCCGGTAAATGAATCTCGTTTCACCGAAATGCAAGACCTAAAAGGAACAAAGACGCAGTTACCCCGTGTGGCTGAAAGGTCAAGCTATTCGATAACCCCCCCCCCCCCTTCCTTTTTTTGCCTGATAAGGCGTTGGAAGTGAAGATGGCCTTCAGAAGCGTTGCCACAGTCAGAGTACCAGCAAATTGAAAAGGAAACATGAGAAAACGTGATTAGCTGATGGCGTTTGAAAACAATCAATAACTATAAAAAAACGTCAGTGATCTTATTTTTCTGGCCATTGTTTTTAGCATGAAACTGACTGCTGTGAAATGATCTGGGAGCAGTGGTAAGTGCCCGCGGCATGTATGAGGAGAAGCAAGATTAGCAGCTCGTGGACGTATAATGCCACCTCATTTTGAAGTCTTGTTCATGAGGGTGTTAGCGTTAAATTTCGCAGTGGAAGTGAGATTTATGTAAGAGTAGACTGTCACTTCAGTGACGGTTTCAAAAAAATGTCGGGTCATGCTAAAAGATGTGGAATTGTCTTTACGTAGTGGTCCCTTCCAACTGCCCCAAACGAAGTCCGAGATGCAACTGACAAACATTACTGGGACAGTTACATCGTTAACTCCTAGCGCAAAAACAAGGGTACAGGCCACGATGTTACCCCATCATCATCATCACCAGCCTGACTGCGCCCACTGCAGGACAAAGGCCTCTTCCATATCTCTCCAACTAGCGCTATCCTCTTCCAGCTGCGGCCACCCTATCCTCGCAAAGTTCTTAATCTCATCCGCCCACCTAACTTTCTGTCGCCCCCTGCTACGCTTGCCATCTCTTGGAATCCATTCCGTTACCCTCAAGGACCATCGCTTTATGTTATTGGCTTGCCAAGTGTCAGCGGGCCATGTTGCTGGAAATTTAGTTTTGCAGACAAATACCAAGCAGCAATTGAAAAACGACCCTATATGTCCGCGGGTTCTGTTTTTTGTCTCGTCGGTAAGGGCATGTACACGGACACCGCAAGCACACTATTATAAAAAAAACAACACAAAATATCTTTTTCAGAGCGCAAATTTCTTTTCAAAGCACGCATCATCATCAGAATCATAACGCTCACAACGACCGTTACAAGGCAAATACTGTACCCACTAACAAACTTACCCTGTCCTGCAACAGCTGCGGCCTCCTCAACCACATATAGACCACCTAATCTCACCTGGCCGTGTGACTCTCTGCGGCCCCCTGCTACGATCACTTCACTTTAAATCCCCCCCCCCCCCCCCCCGTCAGCCTTTAGTAACAATCGCTTATCTTCGCACTATCTCGAGGGGTCCACTAAGCGTTAAAAGGTCTCCTAACATCATATGTTGTCAGCTGAAAATAGTGGACAAATATGCACCGCTCATGCTTCATTTTGGCGAAATAAGGCAATCGTCGCAAAGTGGATTGCACATGAAAGGTCAAAGTCGAAACAAGGATGAGACAGCATACTTTAGTACCGTCAGCTTCACTTCAATGACCCATCTTTGAATTATGTTCACTTAGGGCGAATAGTGCGCTTTTCCTCGAGGAATACAGCACTCGCGCGGATACTATCCGCTTCGCGTTCATGGCTGACGTTGCTTCTTTGCGCAGCAGGGCATTATGACAGCGCTGGGTATCTATGAGTCATCACATATGCTATTGGCAGGAAGAGGTTACGCTAGATGACATAATACGAGAAAAAATACGCCGTCCTGCCTATTGCCGCAATAAAAAATTCAACCATCTTTCTTCAGTAAAGAGTCCATCACATAGAATGCATATCCGACCGCATCGCTGCATTTTGTGTAAAAATTTCAGGGCTGAGTCTACAGCCCAGCCGTACGTGCATATTTCTCTCTTTACGCCCTTCGAGTGTCATCACTATGTCAATTGCGAGTGACTGCCGTCGCGTTCAACGCAACTATGTTTTAGCACAACGACTTTGCTTCCGATCTCCTACGAGTCGCGAAATCAAAGCGTAGCCGAAGGAAGAGGCTTGTGACAAATTCTTCGGAACGTTTCTTGGCTGCCCAAAAGAGTTCACCGTGAACACTTCCGTCACGACATGAAAGGAAGCCCGTTTGCTTACCGGTAGCGCCTAAGGTGACGTAAGTCAACAGAAGTTGGAGACAGGACGCCCAGACTATCGAAAGTCGCATCTTGGATGACAGGGCACCAACGGCGGCTGATGCTGTAGGCTCTGACTCGTCGTCAACCTCTGTTCAGCCTGCTCTCTTGGAGGGTCTCCGTGCTGCAGGCGATCCCTGAACGTCTTCGGCGGGGTCTTGTCAGCGGGGCTATGAGCGACACAACAGCCACACTACTTCTCCGGTGCGCGGCAGACGCCAGTGTACGGGGTCCCTCCTCCGGGTCCCTCCAGCTTATATACGCACGCTGGCGGCGAACCGGAGGAGTGGTCCGAGACAGACCGTTAGCCTCCCCGCTGCAGCCCAGCGACTTGTGATCCCATTTAGGCCTCGGCGCCTCTGCAGATCACCCAGCCGGCTTGATGCACGGATGGCCCGGGGAGCCAAATGAAAATCAATTTTCGGGTTGCGAGAGGCGCTGCGCGTACGCGGATGGGATCTATGCTTCATTCCTGATATTGTGTCGCCGGCTCTGCGCCGCTGGGGCGAGCGTGGGAATAAGGGATTAGCCGGACCTGGCCAGCGATCATGGCCAAAGTGGATCAACACTGGACTCACGCGCTTGCCCACGCTCCGTGCGCGGGAGGCGCGGCTGCTAAGGCGGCTTTTGCCGTTCGTTGTTCGAATCTGGGATTTGGTGCGTTAGTGCTGGCAGCGTCTTCTTGCCCGAGCGTCCGTTGGATCCAAGACGAAGGGTGCGTGCCTTCCCATTGGGCTGCGCGGCTTCGTGACGTCATGGAGAGGAGGGAAGAGCGCATCCAATGGCGTCGTTATCTGGAGGAGCTTGCAAGTCTATCCTCCGCGAAAGCGCAAGCGCCTGGACTGAGATGGCCCCCTGTACGCGGCCAGTGAAGTGTACGCGTTGAGGATTATGTGGGTTATAAGTGAGAGATACTCTGCCCTTTTGTAGAACGTACTGTTGCGACACGCGATGAAACCGTTCTGGCCACAAGGTTGCCCTCATTGAGAAACTAAGCGCCAAAAAGCTAGAACTGGCCGAAGTGGAATCAATATAAATTTCGTACAATGCAAAAGCCATTCAATTTTCTTGTCTTTTTGAGCCGTTCCGCACTAAACATTGTCCGTGGTCTTAAGGAAAATTACTGATAGTGCACGAGCAATTGGAAGCGATACCGAAGACGTACTCGTACTTGCCTAATCTCCACATATGCCCTGAGTCCTGTATTTCAACTTTTATAACGCCGCTATAACGTAGTGCATACTAAACAAATATTGGTGACTGAGGGCCTCGAAAATGTGATCAGCTGGCTTCATGACCAGCGAACCCCATGTTAATCTACATAAATAAAACGCTGAACTGCTTACAGGTCCTTGAAAGTTGCACGCATGTGTTGGCATAAATTGTACATACCTTCTTGAAAAGCCAGTGATGAGGAGTTGGCAACACGGTATTTCGAAACTTCTTCGTAAGCATGAATAAGAAAAAACGCTGGACATCATTTGATGGCTTTAAATATGTCAACGTATAGTTTTATTTTATGCAGATAAATGTTGATTAGAGTTACAGCCACAACTATCTTGCTTAGTTCACAGATATAAATACATCTTCCATAATTACATGGTCACACACCGGGCTGCCGCGAATTATTGGTTTTTTTTTCCTTCTTCACAACTGTACACAAGCTCGCACCTGTTCGTGAACCCAAGTCCGAAAGACCGGTTTTTAGTTCCTTGTCATGAACACGTGGCGAGAGTCTGTTGGGAGGATTAAAAACGAGGCGACTGTATTTGATCAAACTGCAAGGGAAAAAAAAACAATGTTCATGTCATTCTAAAAGGTCCTCTGCAAAGCACAAACACTATTTCAGAGCGTGCAGTAGGCGGAATTTTGTTATAAACGCTAGTTGCTTTGAAGAAAGGACAATGAAAACGTCACTTTCTCTCAGCTCCCATCTCTGCATTAACCTCGATCTTTTTTTACTTCATTTTATTCAGAATATACTGCGGGCCCTTATAGTAGGCCCAAGCAGGAGGGACAAAACCATGTTCACAGAAAGCAATGCACTTTAAGTTGCAAATGTGCGAATGTATGCTGAAAAAAAAAACCAACAAATATTTCGATTTTTGAGGACCAAGTCACTGAGTTCTTACCACGAGATTCAATATTTTATCTGGCTTGTGTAGAGGTCACTGATGTAATACAAAAGCTAGCTCTTGCTTTAACGTAGCGACCTCATTATTCTCAGGACTATATAAATTTGCAGTCAAGCAAAACAAGCTTTAAACAAACAGCGAGATGTGCAAGTGACCCAAAAGAATAACACGAACGCTTTCTTTTCTTCGCAGTGCTTGAAAAAAAAGAACAATATGAACAGTCTGGCCGTCACACCAACGTGTCCAAAACGTGGCTCACTTCCTCAAAACTATACATGGAGCTCACGCCTGTGTCTGAACTCGAGTCCTGCACATCCAGGCAGCAGCGTGTCGACGACGACGCTGCGACGGGCGGCGTGTGCGCCGGTGCTATCGAGGCCGGCCTGGGTGGCTCGACGGGTCGACTTCGTCTCAGCAGCCGCTCGCCTTCTTCCTTCTCGGCGAACCTGAGCTGCTCTTCGAGCTGGCCCGCGACCCTCCTCTTCTCGTCGAGCACGTGGTCGAGCTCCCTCAGCGACCGCTCGTTCCGCTCCAGCGCCTCCTCCTGAGACCTGGACAGCTCCTCCATCCTCTCCTGCTCCTCCCTGGCCGCGTTCAGCTGCTCCTGGGAGCGCCGCCTCTCCTCCTCCCGCTCCCAGACGCACTGACGCAGCTCGGCGCTCAGTCTCTGGATCTTCTCCTCTTCGGCGGTGATGCGCCGGCACAGCTGGAGGACCCGGTCGTAGGCCTCCAGCGTGGCCTGGTACGTCTGGAGGGACTCCTCTTCGGACGCCTCCGGCCGGTAGCCGTCCAGCATGTAGTCGGGCCCCATCTGGCGCACCCGCATCGCGTGCATCTTGGCCTCGTGGTGCTCGATCTCGGCGTCGCGGCGCGCCAGCAGCGCCGCCTGCCGCTCCAGGGTCTCGCCCTGGCAGATGACCCGCTTCACGAGTTCGGCCAGTTCTTCGTTCTGGAGAACGGGCTCCTGACCGTGCTGGCCTTGCTGCGGCGACAGGGCGCCGACGCTCCCGGACAACTTCCGAGGGTGCACCGTCCTCAGCAGACGTGGCGACGCACTCGACGACGTCGTCGTCGTGGAGCTCGAGCCACCGGACGCCTGAGCCCTCCGGTGGTGGCTGTGGTGATGCCGGCGCCGGTGGTAGTGGTGGTGATGGTGCCGTGGCGGCTCGGCGATGCATGAGTCCGACGTGGGCGAAGACGTCGTGGAGGACCAGCAGCGGACGCGTCGCAGACTGAGCCGGACGTCGTCCTCGCTGTTCCACAGTTTGAGGATGCGCGAGTCGGACTCGAGTCGGCGCTCGATGCCCCTCGGGCAGACCTCGACCAGGGCGTACTGCTGGGCGTCACCGTGATAGGCCTGGCTGCACGGCTTGCGGGACGAGCGGCCCGAGGCGAGCAGCGCGCGGACGACCTCCTCGCACGTGGTCCTGCGACCGACTCCGGTGACCCACTTCTGGACGCCGCCCACCCAGACGGGGATCTCGGCTCCCATGGCGGCGCATAGGGCTCCTTGCGTTCAACTCCTCGCACCACCACGCAGCCACGGGGTCCTGTAAAGTGCCAAGGAAAATGTGGTTGATTTAGAAAAAAAATTGGAGCGGACACTTAAGGTCCGCCTTAATGGTAACCTAAAGCCTAACCTACTACGCTATCGTGGATTTAGGTTTTCCATTCTGAGCAGTATGACACATGTGAACGCATTTTTCTTTTTTAATTGCTTCATTTGTTTAATTCATCAATTACAAACTGTTTTTCTTAATTAGCATCGTCAAGCGTTGGCTTCTCATTCTGAGCATTTTGACACAATTCGAACCCCCTTTTTCCAATTTTTTCATTTTTAATTTCCTCAATTAATCAATGAATTACAGTGATTTCACTAACTCGTCATCGCCTATCGCACACCAATCAATCATCAATCACTAGAACCGCAAACTACCACGATACGATTTTTTTTACGCAGCCTCCGATTATTTCCGACACGCGGTACCGACTGCTACTACGCCGACGGCTTTTCAACCGAACAAGCTGTATACGCTATTGCGGAAAAATCACATTATACTCCTCCGAGAATTACGAATGTAATGTGAGGCGGTTCGCTTGATCGTACTAAAAGAAATGCTAAATGACGGACGGTAGAGGCGGATTGAGATCGTTTTTATTTGCGATATTTTAACTGTTAACTTATTTTAAGAAATTTGAGAAAAATTTCATTATATTTAAAACATTTTCAAATTAATCAGCGTCTAGTGGGTCATGGTATTATGCTAGCTGATTAACGCCCTAAAATGCTTTATTTTTTCTTTTTCTGCAAACTTTATCATACAGCCGTTTTGCCAATTAGCGAAACTCTGTGCTGCCGCTGTACGGGCAATGGAAGCGGCGTCATGTGATTTCCGTTAAAAGCTGTGGTTGATCTGTACAAATGAACCAGGTAAAACAACCGTTTTACAGCTTAATCCTGACGAATAGCAATCCTCTGGTCAACCATCATTACAAACACCCTTTATTCCCTGGGGCAATAAAACTCGCTTTAAAAAAAATGCTGTTTTCAAGAATCCGCACTGGAAACAATTTGCTGCGGTCAGAGCTGGAAGGTGTCCAGATTTAAAATCGGTGTTTGACTCAACCGCAAAGGGAATTTATAATTTTCAGCGCCGCCTCGCGCAATAGCGCCTTTCTGGCCCTCACAGTTCAATAAATGGATTGAACCGACACATCACGACGACACAGGCTAAAGAAAGCAGACATGCGCAAATGAACTTGCTTTCAAGAGAACTCGTGTCAATTAGCTGACTGCATAACACAAAAATTTGGGGACACTTGAGATCCGCCTTTCCTCTTGCCCACGAGGACATGGACACTGTTTCTATATCTATGCGACATACATATAAAACCCCGCTTTAATAAAGCCGTACGAACGCGCCAGCGTGGCTTAGGATTAGCGTATCCGACTGTCAATCCAAGGGTCAGGTACACGATTCTCGGCTAATTGCCCCAATTTTCCTCTCAACGCAATTCATTTAATTTATATACTTATATGCCCTAATGAAGTAAACGTGAAGTCGGGACCTTCTAATAGCCACTTTTCTATAATGTCTCAATCACTTTTCGTTCCAAAACTCAACGTGTGACGTCACAAGCCCCTCGACCAATCCGGCTCTACCGCGCGCACCGGCAGCGACGCCAACTACGCCATGCTCTCCACTGAGCGGGATCCTTGCGCTATCGCGGTAAAAAAGAGGCCTTCTCAAACAGCGCTTGTACCTTAATTTCTCAACAGTGCAGCTCACTGGGAAGAAAAATTCAAATTGTTAAACCAACGTTTACCATGGAACATTTTCCCTGCCGTTTGCCCTGGTACCGTCATAAAGCTTGGAACAGTCAGCTCAGCTTCTGAAACCGGGCTTCTAGAAAGCGCGAGTGAAGGACGGGTGGGCAGTGTTTGCAGAAATGTTTCGCATGAAAAGATGAAAAAGAAAGTCAACAACTCAAACTCCATTGCTTCCATGATGCTCTGTTCGTGCACGTACATTCGACAGTGCATGGTAAAGTGGCCGATACATCGATAAACAAGAAAAGTAGTCATCAATACTAAGCTATTAACCCGTGGATCGAAAACGTGTTTTTGCTGCAGTTGGTCATAACGCCATTATTGGTCATCGCAGTTTCTGAGGAACGCTTAATTAACTTAAATGCCGAGACAGCAAGTTAATTATGACTACAAGATATAGGTGTCATAAATATTACTATTGATAAGAATGCCAACATTAACTCAATGGCACTTGAAAGCAGCCGTGCTGCTTCAGTGGTTAACGGGCTCAGCTGCTGACTCGAAAGACGCGGGTTCGATTCTGCCCGTGGCGGTCGAATTTCGATGGAGGCGAATTGCTAGAGGCCCGTGTACTGTGCGATGTCAGTGCACGTTAGATAAACCCAGGTGGTCGAAATTATTCGCAGCCCTCCATAACGGCGTTCCTCATAGCTTGGATTGCTTTGGGACGTTAAACCCCGTAAACCAAACCACCATCAAGCGCCCTGAAGTAGGCTATAATAATCAAGACATATTAATATGCCAAAACGTGAGAGAGACCAGCTTACAACAATTCAAAGGCAAAGAAATATAATCCGTTTATAATGTGCAGGGCTCATTTTTGTAATGCCCTGTAAACTGCCAGCTATATAATTAACTAGGTAAAGGAAGTTGTGCCTTAAATCGCATTTTATACTGTCTTACCAAATCAGCACTCTTAGCGACTTGAAACTAGACAATTATCGACCTCAGTTCTGTGTACCATACATCAACAGCGACTTAGTGGAAGCGGGGCTGTTTTACGCATTTTGCGCTAGACTGTAGTGCACAAAAAATCGGTAGGAAACGATTGTGTGGCCACCACTGGAGTTCGCAACGCCTATGCGGTCCCTTCCTAATTTATGAAGACTTTCCGACCAAAAGTGGGGTTGAACACGGAATAATACAACAGTAAACCAGTGAGCAGGTGCCTGGGAAAAAACTGCGTTCGCTTACGGTTTGTAAACAAACATTCGTTGCAGAAATTCGGACGAGCACAGCCTTCTGTACAGCACAGCAGTGGCAAAGTAAAATCGATTGATGGAAGGCTCTTCGTGTGTAAGAATACGCGGGAAGTGGCTGATTCAGTACCACAGTATAAGGTACTGAATTGATACAGTAGTGCGTAACGCCCTAAAAACTTCTGTAGTTGCTGAATAAGGCACAACAATATCGTGACGTGGCACATGTGCCAATGTGAGTTTTTCGACCTGCACGCTTAATACGCTGGTTCAGCGTCGCATCGTAGTGCAAGCGACGCTGCGTGTATTATCATTCACACCGGTGCTTGCCGGACTGACTGTGAACAAAAACAAGACACGCGCATTGTCGCACCCATTTATTAAGGCGAAAGCGTTTAATGGCTCATACTCGCCCGTCCAATGTAACGCTGTCTTCCACGAATAACGCGGCAAATAACCAGGGTAGCAGAAAACAAATATGGTAGCATCAGATAGAGGGAACAAAATTTGACCCCCACACCAAGTTTGATGACTGTGGAGTGATTAGTTAATTACTTATAGGCAATTATATCGAAAAATAAAACAACCAAATGCGTCTATTTAGCGCGGACGTCGATATAGCGACGAGAGAGGGTGACGTCACACCCGAGGTCGTGATGGCACGGCGAACGCGCTGGTGGCGCCACCTGCGCGCCACCACCAGAGAAGCCAGACAAGAAGAGAAAAAGAAGGCCAGAGAAGCAGACCGCAAGCGCCAGCAACGTGCCATTGTATGAGGGCACTAACAACAACAACAACAACAACAACAACAACAACGTCGTCTGGATCGAAAGTGTAGCAAGGTAGCCTTTGGGACTGCCACTGGTATGAGAACCTGCGAAGCTAGAAAGGCCGAAGGCTTTCGCCTTACCACACTTTAGATTGGTAAAGTACTCCAATAAATATTTTTTTCTTAGCCCCAGTACAACACAAGACCCACTTTAACAATGTTAACAGTGGAGCTGCTTGGCCCACGATCGTTCGGGTAAAAACAACGCTTATACAGGACAGAGCACCGGAACAGCGAAGAACACAGCAGCATCTTGTTGTGTCCCTTTATTCTGCTCTGCCTTGTGTAAGCGCTGTGTCCTCCAAATAATACTACCCACACTAGCCTACTTTAGGAACACTGATTACCTCAGATTTATTGCCAAAACCGTATGCCCGTGAAACAAATTATTTCAATGCATTAGGCCAATATTCCTCAGACGGCGAGTGGGGGTGCCCGGACCGCTTTATTGGTTCAAGAATCTTTATCATAGATGTGAAAGGCACTTTGGTTTTGATCGCAAAGGGTAAGGCTGAATCGTATACGTACAAATCACTCCAATATTAAAGAGAAAATGTTTGAGCATTCAATAAATGATTACTACATAATCATGCGTTACAAAGCATAGTTTTTCTGTTTTGTAACTAGTTTTACTCTTGGCGTAGAATATCCAAAAGTTGATTTCAACTTAATAACGGCAATAACCAATAAAATCGTCTATTCATGAAAATTGGTTCTTGGTTCTCTTTCGTATTGGAGGGTCCTGTACACTGACACCGCAAGGAAAAAGGAAGAAAGATGCCGTGGCTGTAAACCTGTAGATGAACAGAAGCCGTTGGTATACGAGAGCCAAATTAGAGCACTGCTACGCGTGCATTTGCGCATAGTGCAGATATTGTATACTTCAAATGGAAAAATGTTAGGCACACGTATAACATAACTGCAGAGCAGTGCCCGTTCTGTGGAGTTAAATCGATCGGACAGCACTACGATCCATGAAAGGGGGACGTTGTGGTTGTGGCATGCATGCATAACAAAAAAATGTCAGTATCGCTCTACATGATATATATATATATATATATATATATATATATATATATATATATATATATATATATATATATATATATATATATATTGTCACTGATAAACGGTCGAAGCACTCAAAACCAGGTTTAACTAGACGTGCTAGGTGTCCAGGAAAGCATGGAGCTCGAGCGAGGAAGAAGACGAAAACCTCTAGCCCCTCGAGAGCGCAAGGCATGGCAAGTGCCATCTAAAACAGTTCGGCCGCGGTGTGGCGCCACTGGATTGATTGGGACTGTGGCATTATATATATATATATATATATATATATATATATATATATATATATATATATATATATATATATATATATATATATATATATATATATATATATATATATATATATATATATATATATATATATATATATATATATATATATATATATATATAAACAGACAACAGCCGCTGCGTACCTGCATACCGGAAAAGGATTACACGCTGTGCGAAAGGGGCAGCACCCTGCGAGCATGCAATCGCAGCCTCACAGCCTACAAGTATACAGTCACGAAAAAAAAAAAACGAGTTCACTCTACAAACTTTCACAGAGGCCACGAAGGAAGAAAGAAAATAATGAAGCGACGAAAACTTTTATGTGCCCTGCGCGGTCGTAACCGCCGTTATGTCTCTATAACCAATGACGTCACGGCCAGTCCGGGCGAACAGGAGCGGCACGCAGTGTGTTTAGCTCTCCTTCGGTTACGGTCCCAAGAAAGAAAAGAGCAGAAGAACAATGGAGCCATTGCGTCTTTTACGACCGCGTCGCGCGGCGGCATTCGGAAGGGGCGATCGCGAGTGGTTGTGGTCGAGATCTTCGGGCATATGTGGCGCGGACGCCAGCATCCCCACGAGCGGCGTCGTCTCGAAGACTCGACTCGAAGAAGGCGAAGCACTGCCGGGGAGCACCGGAGCCTCAGAAACAATGATAGCAGGCGAATGGAGGCGGAGGGAGAGACCCCCCCTCCTCTCCAAAGAAAAACCACAATGACCCGCGGATACCGGCATGCATGCAGAGGTGCGCGCCAGCGGGGGGACGCCCTGGAAACAAAGAACACTTTGGGGGTGCGTGGAACAATGAGCGGGTCGCTGGTGCCACGAGGAAGTGTCGCCGTCCAGTGTTGCCCGCCGCATGCGTGCTTTTGAGTGCGTGAGCAGCTGCGTAGACTGCGTGTGACCGACCTCCTCCTCCAGGTGGGCTCGGTGTAGCGCTTTGACCGTGGTATATGCATGCACGTAGTAATGTATGCGTCGCAGCAACCACCGGCAGGGCAAGGCGCTCACGGGCCTTTTGTTTTTATTGAAATACGCGCTTGGCCAACGTGCGGTTAATGCGATGCCAACGCCTGATACATTGTTTGAATGAGTACTAAAAGCGTGACGAGGACATGGCCGCCTATACTTATTCCGTTTCAGAACGGGATGGAATTATTTGCATTTTAAGACAGTACCGCATGCTTGTGAACTTTAGGAAGCGGTGTGGAAGAAACTCCTTCGCTGCCGTGCAAGGGTTAACTTAGTATACTCTGAGACGCCGCGCTGACCGACCCAGTGCGTCTCTGTCTCTGTACACAGGATCAAGGACAGTTTAAAAAAAAAAGTGAAGGCTGTAGACAGACGTGCAGGCCGTAGGATGCACTTTCTTCTTTTCGAATGTGAAAAGAACAAGCTTTAGTAAAATCCACTACGAGCTTCAACAGAATACGCTTTTCAACGAATTCTGGGAAGCCGGACCGAAAGCTGATGTCGAGCTGATGAGCTGATGATGTGTGTGTGTTACGTGCGGACAAAGTTGGAAACTCCCGTAGGATCCCATTATAGTATATGCACATGTAAACATGCTGGCTCGGTGGATTTAATGAGCAAGGAGGAATGCTTACGAGCAGTCAGATATTTCTTAAGACTAGGCGCTTCGGTTTACGCCGACTGTGTGTGCCATATTGCTGCAAAACAGTTATCCGGACAAGAAGGAAAAAGAACTATACTAAGAGATTGTTCAAACATGCATACGATCGGTTGTTGTGCAAGTCTCAAATATATGAACAATCAAATTTTTTTCTTGTGCCCTGTTACGGTAGTAAACTTTTTACCGTGTTTTCAACACTCTTCATCGGCATCACACACACTTGTAAAATTATATAATCCAATAAAAATTACCCTTCTACCTGCGGCAATCTGATGTTTCTACCTTTGTGAAGAATGCGCCTGTCGCATAAGGCCAGGTAATATTTAATAACTAATCACAAAAGATCTAAAATCTAGGCTTAAGTCTAATGAACTTGTCTTGATTTTCTTGTAGGTGCTTTACAATACAACGGGAAAGAGAAACATTACTTACAGTGAAGCATTTAGGCAGGATTGCCTGACGCAGGCAAGTTTCATCTGGCGTTACTATATTAGGACAAAATCGCAAATATTAGGCAACAAATGGCTGTGTGCTTTTTAGCGGGCCAGCAAATAGTTTCGATCTTGAGGGGACACTTAAGCGTTGGTGGCTTCCTACAGCGGATGCGTAATCAGTCATTCTCTATTTTACATTCATAGATCGCGGGAAGTCTTCACACCACTCCTGACGCAGTGGCACAGCGGTTAATTAAGCGATTCGCCACTGTTCCGGCAGGTGGCCGTTTCAAACATAGCCAGTCCGGTGGTGTTTGTGAGGCCCAGCTCGCACTCCCCGAGCAACCTCTCGCGACCAATCATTGAATTAAGTGCCACCTGCCACGGTGAGTAGTCTGCTCACAATCCGGTGGGCTGGATTCCACCTGTCCCAGTGGGTAGGTTGTGATGAAGTCACATGGTCACGTGACCTAGGTTGAAGGAGGGACATCTGCTTTATCGCTCAACGCCGGATTTTCTAAAGAACGGCAGCCTTGACGCGGTCGCGTTAAGGCTGTATAAACGTCAGTCCCCTTAAGCTGAGCGTTCATTCTTTGCGGACTAAGCTCAATGAGCCTCGAGCGTGCAAGGAACAGCGGGCTGCAAAATACATCGTGCACATTCACGTTCCTCCTGAAAGCTGTCCGTCTGAAGTATGTATGAAAGATTTAAACACGTAAATTGGTGCCAGTACTGAAGCGAGCGCCTCAGAAGCGAGCGTCAGTGTGTAGAAGCCGACGATGAAGAATGCGAAGTCGAGGCCAGGAGTTATGCTCACATAACGTATCTCGGCGTTGGAGTGAAAGATTAAGCTGAAAATGAGGCTACTATGTCAAGGTATCGCGCACGTAACAGCTGTTTGTGACTGACTCGGGCCAGTCACTTTCTTCAGCATAGCGATAGCATGATTTAATATATCACGAGTACGAGATAATTGTGCAAAGTTCCGAAGTGGGAACAGCTCTGAGAATTTCGCACCGATTTACTAGCGCGCGCTGCAGCTTTTGTATCGAGTGCCCAGAGAGTGAAGTAATTCGAGGGGCGATTGTGATGATGATGGTGATGATGATGATGATGACGACGACGACAGCAGTACGGTGGCGGTAGTGACGAAGAGGTCAATGAGCAAAATGATGATACTGATATGGCTAATCCCCTTTGTAGAGGGGGATCACTGCGTTCACCGATGATTTCACTGTCTTGCGAGGCATTGGCCAGTTCGAAAGACGTCCCGGGGAAAAAACGTCGAGCCCATGATAAACACGTCGCCGTGTTCACGGGCATAGAGATATACGGGAATGTTGGTGGTAATCAATCAGTAGCACATCAGACCTAGACGGTGCGAGAACGACGAGAAAAAGTGCACTGCAAGCCATTTGAGAGAAATTCCAACAAGCAAACTGCGCCTGCATTAGCGGCTACGGTGGTGTTTCAATTATCAGGTGCCGTTGAGTACAACCAAGTACTCCGTGAGTGGCATCACACTCGGCGCCGTGACAGGCCGTCATTTTCTTTCCTTTGTCTTTCTCCTTGCGGAAGCAGAAGGTATAATGACCACACAGAGCGCAGTGTGTATAATAAAGAACTCGGCACTCCTCCACTAAAGAGAATCTTTCCTCCACGTCTGAAGAAGAGGCAGGGACACCGTGAGCCCAAGATAGCCGGGGACGCTGTTCCGCTGCGCGCCTCTAACAGGTACACTCCCGAGTTTAACGGTACCTGCAATTACGCGCGCTCCAGCGACAGAGCGTCACACATTTGTCTGTGCACGGTGTAAATAGAGCCTAACGCGTGCAGCGCCGAACACAGCCGGCCTTTTTTTTTTTTCGCCGGCGGGGAACGACCCGAATCGAAAGGTGCAAACTACAAAGCACAGCTAGCTATCAGACAGCGCGAGAATAGAATGGGGGGGGGGGCGAGCCCAGAAAAACCTGTCAGAAATTACCTCTCTCTCTCCAACGCCGGTATACAGCTCGCTCACGTCACATGTCACGCGTCCCGAAATGCACTAATCGCCCCCTTTCTGACAGCAGCAGCTTCTAAATCCGGCGATACTCGCCTGAAAGTCTCGTTCCGGCTCGCACGCACGACACGAACTGGCGTAGGCGTACAAGGGAGCAGCGAACGAAACGGGGCATCCTACTGCACACACACCGTACACTTATAGCGGCGAACTGACGAGCGGCGCACAGAAGCCGGCCCGGCGCGAGCATAGGAACAAGAAGAAGAAGCCGTGAAGCGACTGCAGTTTCTCAGAGACACTCGCTCGTCGGAAACAAAAGAGCGCTTTGGCAGCTGCGGGAGGACAATGGGCCCGCAAGTATAACGCGGCCAAAAGGAATCAAGAAAGGAAGCAAGAAAGAACGTTCTAATGGAGCCGTCCGGCTCCTTTCGGGGGCGCTTCAGAAGGGCTTCGCGTCTCTCCGTCCTTCTCGCCGAGCTCGGAGAAGCCGGGCCGGAAGCAGTCGGAACGAGGCCAAGCGCCGGCGCAGCGCGCGCACTAGCACGTGCGCACGCCGGCATACGGTGTAGACACAGTGCATGTATTGCACACGGGGAAGTTCTCCCGCTGTTTTTGTTGTCTTCGCTTTGGTGTCACCAAACACCCGGTCGCACTGAGCGCGTTTGGTGTGCCGGATCGCGGCAAGTAGGGTGCTTCGATACCATTCGGGTATGGGGGCTCCCTGTATTACCCGCAAAGAGGACGCAGCGCTATCGGGCAGTATGCGCCACCCTTTAGGTTTTCGGAGCACGCGACTGGCACGACGTGCGCATGGGCGTCCGGTTATGTGGCTGATTCGACTTCTCGTGTTTGCGCGGGCAATATATATTAGTGGCGTTTATTTCTGAAATTGACAGTTTTTTATCTCGCCTATTCATAATTGCCTTGTAAAAGGCAGCTGAGAGACGCCTCGTAAGGGCGCTGCTGTTGACTGAGTTTGCGGTACCTGTGCTGACCACAGGACAGGAGGCGCATTTTAAGGGTAAGCATGCATAACTCGGTATGGACTTCTTATCGCACGTATGAGCAGCTTAATTATTTGCTTGCTTGCTGATTTATTTATTTATTTATTTAAGGACACAGTATTCCCGGAGGAATTGTAACAGGGGTGGGTACAAAAGAGGAACTGGCACAAACTGCTGCTAAATATGAACACACTAATACTGTACCACGAGGCACAAAGGAGGCACAATCAGTGGTTCCAAACTTCGCAAGCAGAACCCCGGGACAGAGCGGAAAAAGAAATCAAGTGGTACAGAACTGTATATAATATGAACCACGAAAATAACAACGTTGTATATTTGCAGCTCTCCAATGGGGTTGATTTGTGGAATACTCGTTTTTCGCATTTAACCAGCCTTGACGAGTCTATTGACTGACTTTCAGAGCTGAGTTGCGAGTGACACGATCACGCTATCCTCTCACGAATGCAAATTAAAACCTCACAACAATAGAATAATTAGTGACGCAGTGCAGTCATCAACCATCATAGGGCGCGTGTCTAATGCCAACCCACAACTGCTCCGGCCAACAGCCCCCTCCTATAAGCAACAAGTGCCGAACGTCTTCCATGGTCCACACAAGTGGACGTCGAAAATGATTGGATGTCGCAAAGAGCGATGTCTCCAACACGCTCTGGGGCATACTAGCTTGTTAAGACGCCAAAGCAATGTCGAAAGTGATTTTAAATTCACGACAATGTCTTCCTACGACCGTGTGAAAAACTCCTACTTCTGTGTTAAAGCGGCAGCTACCAGTTCTTATAGCACTTTGCCGTTCTTGTAAAACTCAAGTTCCAGACCGAAACGCCAACGGCCTGGTAAGCTCAATGGCATCGTCTTAATCTGGCTCCCCTCCGTCATACTAAAAGAATTGTTTTTCAGTAATAACAAAAAAGGGAGCCCGATACCTTGCGCTTGATTGCAAAGCCCTAACAAACAGTTCTGAAACAGAAATATTAAGCATGTTTACAGTACGACAAAGGTGCACACAGTATTGCAGAACAAATTTTGTTCCCGACGCCTCGGCTGGCTGTAAAGCCTGTCTCGGGCATACTCGTACGCTACCGTACACTCGAAGGAACAGAATCGGGCTTTTCTGTGCCGGCGATGTCCGCCGAAAACTTTCAACAGTCAGTCTTGCTCTGAGCAGTTACGGTCCAGTGCGCTAATGTTCGCAGACTTGAGGCGTGCAGAAGTCGGAGCACTAAATGTGACACTTCTTTAAGCGTCAGGCTCACCCGAAGTCTTTCCTGGCCTCTTACAGAGTTCGATGAACTCCATTGGCCCCGATAGTAATCGCAGGCTTCAAGGAGCAATAAGAAATTATTGAAATAAGCACACACTAAGCTCCGGTACCTCTGCACCGTTATTGTCCAGTCCCCCCAACTTGGGTCGCCGCCTCCCTGAATGACCTGACTGGAGTCGCTCTACCACTGCTACAACATCAGCAGCAGCAGTGGCAGCTCGATCATGCTCACATTCCATACTCCGCCAATGTATGTATGTACGCATGCCACATACACACAGGCTGACAACATCAGGTCCGCGACCTCGGGGTGGCTGCTCTAACGTAGCGTTGCACTCGCCCCGAAGGAGGTGCGAGCCCCCCCCCCCCCCCAGAGAGACATTCGACACGGCGGAGCCCGCTTGTACTACCTGGCTGGCGGCGTCCACTTTTATGTTTGCGCGCGCACGGCCGCGAGGCGCTACCAGCGGAAAGCGTTATCGCCCCGCTCCCGGCGGCAGGTGCGCGGCGTATGTAAGTACGTGACTCAGCTGCGTGCTGCCCCCCCCCCCCCTTCCTTCTCTACCCGTCCGCTGTGCAGAGCAGCATCCACGGCGTTCCGCTCGCTTCGGTGCCGGATACGTCCGCGCCAGGAGAAGCAGAATAGTAGAGCGCCTAGAGAGACGCGTAAGTGGCGCATCGCACGAGGCCCACAGCTAGGGTGGGCTCCTCCTGTTTGTCCATGGCGGTCACGCGCTCCCCGCGACAGCCCGGTAGCCTCCGGGATGTGGGCTTTATGGGCGCATTACCCGCACACCACAGGCATCCAGCCACGGAGGGGGTCGGCTGGCTCGTCAATAGGCGCGTATAGATATAAACGCGCGCGGCAGCTTGCGACCGGTAATGGAAGCACAACTCGCTTATCCTGGCGAGATAACGGCTGCGCACGCAATGATGCACCGCCACGGCGTGCAGACGAAAGCAGCTTCGCGGATGGGACGTCTGAGTAAACATACTTAGGGAGGCTCGCGATCTTAATTGTGAGCCTGTTGGGCGGTTCCCACGACGAGGCCGACTCTGGTGGGAGTCCGCTGAGCACTGTAGCGCGGACGGTGTGGACGTGTTGGATGATAATGGATGTGAGCTCGGATACGAACGCTGCCGTCGTCTCTTCATCGCGCCCACGCGCACACGCAGACAGATGCATGCACGTGCAGCAACACCGCACGCGATCGCCCGAGGGTTCACTTTCCGGTCGACCGCCGCTGACGCGCCGCCTCCACGCGAGGAACTGCTCCCTTCGGGTGACGAACTCACAACGTTCCACGAAATCATTTCTCATTATAAGCTCGGTCGTAAGACCTATCCTGCGGCGGATAAACAGCTCAGCAGAAAAGAGGAAATCATGCGGAGGAAATTGCAAACCGGGGTGTTTCCAAACTCTCAACTGTACAGTAAATGACATCCGGAAGTCTTTAATCCTATAGATGTACTCACTGCAATAGCATTGCAGATCTAGTCCACATGGTCTGGGCCTGCCTTTCCTATAACGACCCGAATAGGAAGGTACAATCCTGGGAGACCATATTGCTCAACCACGGAGCAGAAGAGCAACGCAAAGTCATCGGTCTCGCACTGACCGCCGCCGAGTCCCAAGGGATTCCGGCCGACGGTTGGGGGAATGAATGGGGGTTTAGGCTAAAGCCTTCTCCCCGTCATTTTTGACGGGTGCAAATTAAAGTTATTGCTCCCTCTCTCGTCGATTGCAAGTCGCAAACTCTGTGTCGTCTCTGTTCTTCTTCAATCGCTTAAGCACATTGGGGGCAGTGGCTCAGAATAACCGAGGATTGTGAATTGCTGAAACGCTGAAGTGGCTAAACTAGAAAGATAGTAATAAAAATCAGAACAGAGCGCGAACTAAGGTCTCCTTAATCGTTGTCCGGAAGGAATTCGTGTTGGTTTTGTCCTAATATTAAAAGCATGCGTCCCAGGAGAGGACCAAGACCATAACTGAGTGGATGCCCCAAAATTACCCCGGCATATGCCAAGTCATATATGGGCGATATTTCTGCCCTTGTGACTCTGACAGACATGCTCGCCGCTGCACCTAGTACGGCGCCCGACCTATGCCGCCGCTGTCAAAAGCGCATAGCATACTTTGGTTACCCGACATGAAGTCGTTTATTCGGTCCAGCCCTTCAGGGTCTTCGTGCGCTTATATATATACGGCGGTGCAAGAAAAAAAAAAACGATCATATGAAGTTTCTTTTTTTATAAACTGCGATTTGTGTTTTTTTTTCTGAAGCTCTAATATTAATTAATACTAATGCTATAATATTATTAATTAATACCACAGTAATGAATACAATTAGTACGCATTCATTTGTGTTCCTCCTTGCTCTATACGCCTCCTATAGCAGCATAATTCTTCAATCTCACTCTTTCAGGGTGCACCTGTTTATAAATTAATGGTTCACGTCTACGAACTCTTATATCACTTATTCTTCGCTTGCAAAGAAGCACATAAGAAACTGCAATTTAACTCTGTGTGACCTAGTGAAAGAGTTAGACCCCGCTCACATGAGCACCTTAATCAGCAAAGAGAAAAAAAAAAGCCAACAACTTGCTGTGCGTCTTTGAGCAAATAATTTCACTTCCGGCATTTCACTCGGCAAAACGTTATGCTCATTAGACTGAACGAAAATAACGAAACCACTTCGCCACGTTTTATCTCTGCGATACTCAACTCGATTGGAGTGATTATTAAATCACTAACGTTGTTTGCAAGAAACAATGTCATACCCAACAATTCTGGACAAAAACATTTTTGAACGGGAAAGAGTTTATGAGGTCTATTTTTCTTATATTGTGAGATTTCACTATAACAATCAATATATTCCCAGGCCTCCTGTCGGCATGCAGGCTTGGATTTTTTTTTTTTTGCTGTTAACATATTTGATATCGTCAAAAGCGTTCCCCATTGGTTTTCTATGGAAGTTTGCGGCATTGCGAGCGATGGAAACACTATAAAATAAATATTTTGCTAGATATCGGAAGAATGGACCATTACCTTCAATATTTCTATACCATTATCTTAGATATTTCCAGTTTTCAAAAATTTTGTATAATGATGTTGGACTTGTCTAAGTTGTTCATCTCCATGGCAACAAGTACATTTCTAATTAAGGCCACTTACATCTGCGCTGTTCTCGCGCCATCAAGTACTGTTCCTAATAAGTCATGGAAAAAACGACTGCCATATAAATTATTGCCTTCACTTAGAACCAGTCTGTGTCGAACGACCTTAACGCTGTTGATTCGCCGCTGCACGTTAAAAGAGCCATAACATCAGCCTCATTGTTAAGAAAAATGCTGAATGAACCGCTTGGCATCATTTATTTATTTCTCCTGTCCTCCCTAATTTTCAAGAACTTCCTCTTATTTTTCTTTTCCAACCTTCCATTTCAGGCACTAGCGGTTTCCTAGAAACTACCTACCTTAAAAATGTGCACATTCCCGTCATTTGCGATAGAAATGTTTCAATAAGGAAGTGTACGTTTACGTCATCATGGGTAGTACACCGCTCTTCTACTGCCATCGCCTCCACCGAAGCTGGTGGCTGTAATTTGAAATTAAAGCGCATTCAACGTAGCTGCCTCCCCCCCCCCCCCCCCCCCCCCTTCTTTTTCGAGCGGCTCATGTCCAGAAACGTGTGCTAGCGACGACAGGGTGCTCATGGCCGTAAGCCCAGGCACGCAGAACGAGGTCGAAACCTCAAACCAAGCCGTAATTACTCGATTATAAAAAAAGTGATTAGAGATCGAAGAGCAAGAAGTTCCATACAGGCTTGGACGCAGCAGTGGACATCCACTGTCCAGCAGAGAATAAAAGTGGCGACCCGCGTCCGTGTTTTTCAGTATGCATCCAGCATCTAAAGAGAAGGCAAACTGCTCGAGTGGAGCAAGGTGCGACGTAATCGAGCAGCATTTCATCAAGAAGGAAGGTGCTAAGGAAAGGCGTGATTGTTACGCAATATACGCACCTTAGCCACGCGTTAGTTGCCCGGAGCTTCGCGCGCACTGGTTGCGGTGGTCAACAAAGCCTCAGTCAGGATGCTTGGCGAGGCAAATTTAATATCTCTTTCTTTTCTAGCAGTGCATAACTATCATTCATCATTATGCGCTATTATCCTGATATATAATTAGAGTAAATTACTATCGCCACCTGATAATCACTCGACGGGTTATGTATTCATTTTTTTTCCTGGTTAAATGAGTGCATCTTATTCATTCGATATTACTGACAGCGCTGCTGCAATACGTACAAGTGGACGGCTTTACTGAACTAGTGTCTTTGTGTCACACACGTTTTGTCTTGTATTCGGATAATTGTGACTTCTGAGTACAGCAGGCGCGAGTGTAACCCAACTAACAGCAGAACATGCAAAGCGCACTCTCTATCAACTAATTAAATGACGATGACACCCATGGCAATGCGGATGTTCAGCATGTAGTCCGCCTGTCATTTTGCGAGTGCCTGCACCACCTGATGACGGCGAAGTCTGCGCGAAACATCGGCTGTGTGCACAAAATGGTCACGTGATCGCGGACGCTGGATGTTGACGCCGACTGCTGAGGCAGTGAACCTTGGTTTTAACCAATGGCGGCGTAAAAGTACATGTTCATTAATGTTATCGACTTCTTGCGGCAACATGTCACTGTATGAGCACTGTAGTAGTTTTCACGACCACACTGGCTTACCGCCCATCGAGATTTTCTTCAGATTACAGATCCTCAAACGTTAACACGAGTGTCAATAACTTTAGATAGATAAAGAGGAGGAGGGAAAGGCAGGGATGTTAACCAGAAAGGGGTTCCGGTTGGCTACCCTGCACTGGGGAAGAGGGATTAGGGGACGAAAAGGAGGAAGAGAGAAGGGAAAAAGGCATAACACACACACACACAACGCTGTCACAATGTCACTCAATCCAGTCGCTCTCAAACATTATTTTTAAATAACCTTTTGATGAGCACCTTTCTCGCGGACAGCGCCGCAAATAAAGGCATTCTTGCCCTCTCTGGTGGTGTCTCTATAATTCACATAACTGCAGCATTCGACTCCCTTTTACTAGAAAAAAATTACGGGCAATACTTCAGAAGCCTTAGATTCACCAGCGAGGCTCTTTGTTGAAACATTCAGGATGTGAGTTAGGCTGAATTACTAAATCAGAGAAGGTAAAGCATAAAGCAAGGGTTTGAATTCGTTATGGGGGAAAATAATGGCAATATTCAACAACCCAGTGAAGCTTCGCCAGCTTAAAAAAAGAGATGAAGTTGACACGAGCAAGGTGGCGTACTGCATATCGAAATAAAACAGCGCTACTGTGTTTCTCTTTCATCCCGTGTCTTTGTTCCATGCGTTGTTTTCTTCCGGTTAAAAAAAAAAAAGAGGCACTGAAAATAGTGAGCGAATATGGGACAGCAGTCACGGCAGACCGCGTCATAACGAAGAAATTAGCAGTGAAATAAGATGGTTTAGTAGTGCATTTTGCTGACAACTCAACCAGGCTATAAAATGGCAGTAGCTGGCCCAGGCAAGGAGCAATTAGAAATTACTAGGGCCATCTTTGGCCTGCATGATCGACTGAGCCCTCATGATGATGGCAATGCTAAATTCCTCTCTTCTTTCTTATGTACAGCGATCTATTAATTGAGAAAAAATATGCTGCACCTCGCACTGAGAAGGAGGTAACGTACGTTGCATTAGAAAACTCGGTCGGTGGCATTCTAATCTGCAAGAGCGGATCTCGCATGGGTATTACCGTGAGAACTTAATAAGTCGCGTGGTGAAATTTTTGCGAACGTAGATCCAAACATACCCTTGAAAGCCAACGGGCGCGATCGGCTGATCGAAACTACAGAGAGTGCTTATCAAAGGCTGTGTAAGCGCTTCGTTCCCTACCTCTACTGGCGCACCGCCCACTTGAAGACTCGCTGCAACGAATTCGAGCGATCAACGGCCGTTGTTCAGGAAGGGCAGCTACAATCGTGTGGTGCACGCGGGTCGCATGGCAAGAACAGCTAGAGGCGAGGAAAGGGGTGCAGCCCTAGGGTGGGCGGGGGTGCCCCGTTCGGGTGGCCCGGCGGCGCCGTCATCCCTCGGTAGGTGGCCGGGCGCACGCAATCACGCAGGCTGCACCGGGGACCGTCTCCTAAGCTTCGTTCGCTCACGACCCCGCGTCTTCTCGGAATTGGGCCGGCTCGCACCGTTGCCTTCTATACACCATTATACGCACTTATAAAATTATCCCCCCGCCCAGACGTTGACCGGGCCGTTGGCGGCAACTTTCATGCGGACGGCCACGTGGTTCAACTGACCTTGAAACTTTCCAGGGGTCAATGAGATTCCCGCGTTAAGAGTTTTCACGGGCTTTCCCTTGCAAAGCGTGCTGGCGTGTGGCGGGGGATGAAAAATGAATACGGCTATTTTTTTCAGGTCTTGACTGTTTTTTGCGTTCTGTCTTGTTCAGTATGCTAGCTGTTCACTGTTATGTTCATTACCCTCTTCTGTGTTCTGTTTAGCGTCCTTTTTAGCGTTCTGCTCAGTATTCTGTTCAGTGCCTTTTTTAGTATTGTTTTCGGTGTTCTGTTCGGTATTCTCTTCAATGTTGTGTCCACAGTATTGCTGAGTGTATTTTATAGTGTCGTTCTCACTGTTCTGTGGAGTGTCATTCTTAGTGCTCTGCTCAGTGGTCTGTTCGGTGTGCTGTGCAGAGTTTTGTCCATTCTTCCGCCCAATTAACGTCATGTCCAGTGTTCTGGTCAGTGTCCTGCTCATTTTTGTGCTGTTGTTTTTCTTTGACAACACAGATACCTGTAAGGACATTGGTAGCTGAGTGAGCGGCAGCTTTATAAACATGATATACTTGGTGGATTCGCGGTGCCTATCTGCCTTTCACTCAGTGCTCAGCAGTCTAGTGAAATGGAACAGCAATACTCAATCCTTTGCACGTGCGACATCTTTGTAAAGAATGCGCGTACGAAGGTGACTTCAATTCCCTAGGTTTAGTCAAAAAAAAAATTGGCGGCGGTTTAGCCTCGGTTAAACCTGGAGTGACGCGATAGCTTCAGCTGGCAGAGTGGAACTTGGTCACGTGACCAACCACGTGACGAACCACGTGATCAGCCACGGCGCCGCGCCGCCGGCAGATGCTCCGCACCACGTGACCAACCACGTGACAGCGTGGCGGCGCAGACGGCACCGCCACGCTGAAGGCTCGAAATGCTATCGTAATGTAGCTATCGCTACAAGAAATCAATTTTAAGATTTTACGACTCTCTGATAGAGCATTTATTTATCTTTCTTTACGTTCCAGAAAAAAAATATTGTATCAAGCAGGGGTTTACTGAGCGCAAGAAGGGTGATTAGAGCCAGCTGAGGCCGCTTGTTGCGCTGGAGCACGAGACGCCTCTACCTCATTCTCTTAATTTTATCTCCGGCACGGCCGTCATAGCCTTCTCATGGGCGTCACAACAGCAGCTGGGTATTTGCGTTTCCGGATTTCTTTGGCAAGAGGGAAATTTACTTCCCTGAAATAGGCGCAATGTGAATTATCGCTTCACCTTCACGAAATGTAACAACGGAGAGTATTGTAATTACAAATTACGACTCTTTGAGCTTTTATAACTTCTACGACAGTGCATAATAAGACAAAAATGAACTACACCATAATCGCGTTCATTAAGGCCTGCCACGAATTAAATTAAGCGCGCGATTCCTAGCTAAGCCGTCTGTGTGACCAGCGTTTGTCTCGACATCTTGCTAAAGTGCGGTCAACTTATCTGCAACCATGAAAGCGACGCTGGACAAAAATATGTGGCTGCATAATTGTCCTGAAAAAAACTTAAGAGGCTCAATGTCATCGGTGAAGGCACGTGGGCGAGCGTGAGATACAAGAAAATAAACGCCACCGGCTTGAACCAATCTTGAGCCAAAATTCCTTTCCTTTAGCAGCAGCAGCAAATTCATTACTTTCTGAACTCCATTTTCATACGTCAGCCCGTTATAAACAAACTTCCCCTTTTGCTGGCAGGGATCGTGATTGCGGTAAGCCCGTCCTAACGGCGATTTTCAAACAGGTCAAGCTGCTACATCAACTACACGGTCGCCAACGCGAAAGCCTGGCGAACGCGTGAGCCAAAAATTGAGCCGTCGCTACCGAAGAGCGCATGCGCGGGAGACAGAGCAGCCGCAACAATCTCGAGGCTGAATCTTCTTCGCTCACCGCGAGTAATCAGGCTAGGAAACGGAAGACGCATCGTTTACCTTCGCTCACCGCACGCACGGAGCAGGTACATACGGCGACAACAACAAGAACGAGACGAGCCGCTAAAACAACAACAACAATACCAAAAGAAGAAAAAAAAATGAACCTGCAGACTCCCGTTTGGCGCTCTCCCTCGCAGTTTAAATCTTCGGGGCGGGCAATGGGCAATCGATCAGGCGCTCTGATTCGCCATGCTCGTGGCGTGCGCGAGTCTCACTCGAAACCTTCGCGCAGACTTTATCGATCCAACTGTTCCGCCACGTTGACAGGGCAGAGTAGCGGAAGAGCACGGGGGGTAGCCTTCTCCGCATAACTTCTCCGCACACCGCGTAGCCAACTGGGACGAAGCATACAGACTGCGCGTGAAGAGAAACTAGAAAGAAAAAAAGTCTGAGAGAAGGTCGCAAATAAATCAGCAGACCTGTACACGATGTGCGCAAAAGACAAGCAGAGCTATACAGTACGCAGAGCGTGCTTAGATCTGGCGAGTTTCAGGCAGCGCGAGAGATAAGCGAGGCAGCAGCTTTCAAGCCCCGCTGGAAGCGTATATCATTGTATACGCATTTCGTGCAAGCTTCTTCTTCCTTCTCTTGGTTGGGCCAGCGAACGGGCTTACGAACTGCGTTGAATATTTAACGACTCAGCGAGTGAGCGCACGTGCGTTTAAAACGAATCACGAGGATCAATGGGGGGTTCGCGATTAATTACCCCGTCCGAGTCTCCAAGAACGAACCTCTGGCGAGTGAAGCGGTCTCGGCACTTTTTTGTCTTTTTCTTCCCCGCTTCCTGGGTTTGGTTTTTGTTTGTTTGTTTGTTCGTTCGTTTGTTTTGTGTGTTTATATGCGTATTACCTTCGGTTTTAGTCCGATCGAGAAGCAGCAACGCACGAGAGTTTTGTTGCAAGCCGATCGCCAGATATGGGGCACGCATAATCGGTGTGTCGAAAACGAATTTTACCCCCGGTGTGTAATGTATACGCCATGCGTCATGCCGCGACGAGGCCCGCGCGCGGAGCGAGCGGTGGAGTTTTGTGTAACGTCGCATTGCGCCGACTTAATGCGCAGTGGCAGACAGCACGCGACTGCTGCGCGGTATACTTATTGCTCTGCGTCGGCATACTCGGAGATGAGAACGTCCGGATTGCAGTGGCGCAGATGCTACCATCACGGGCGGTAAAGCTTGAAGCGTTTTAGTGAACAAAAAGAAAAAAATAAAGGTTCTGAAACCGAAATCTCCTCGTCCTTCCCTACCAGAGAAAAACAAATAAAAGACGGAGCAAACGAGCTCGTTAAGTGGGAAAGCCTGCTTCTGAATCGGCACATCGCGCGAAGGAACAGGACGTGGCTCACTCGAGAAAATGTACGCAGAAAAAAACAAAAGTGCACTTAGAATATACACTTGAGGCGACGGTCTCCTATCTGCGCGCTCTCATTAGAAAGTCGCAGCCAAGTTAAACCAGCGCAAAACCGATTTCCTGCCTCGTGTTTATGTTTGTGTGTTTCTCTTTTGACCGGAGACACTCGCATAGCTGTTTCGGGGATCAGCTGATATTTATCGTTGAAGTAGCGCTGCAGGCTGTGAGGCATCATTCAAAGGAGGGTTCCGGATCAGTTTCAGCCACCCGAGTCTATTTAATTAGCTTTTAAATCTTAATACGGCCTCCACAACATCTCGGCCGCCGCGGCTGGGATCGACCATTGAAATGAGCCGGTGTTCTTTTTTTTAATCTACATCCACATTTCCAGAGGGGTGGTAAGACAGCATGAATTTGTGCGTAACGTTCATTCAACGTAATAGTAAGGCTGGTATGGCACAATTTTAACACGCTCTTTTCATTCTGCCGTTTAAAGCAGATAAATTGAAGGCTGTCGTTTACTCCGTTTCTCTTGCTTAACGGAGGAGTGACACACTGCTAAACAGGAAGCAGTTTTCGAACAAACTCCGCATTGTTACTGTTGTCACCTTTACGATTATTATGATTGTTGCTGATTTTTTTACGAGCAGTCTGTACGATACAAAATATAGCTCGCAGTTAACATCACGTTCTAAAGAATTCAATAAAAACCGAGCGAAGGTGCGTGGAACACGTGGCACGCTATTCGTATGGCCGCAAAAAACGTCGACGTCACCCTCCATGCTACCTACCGTCGGCACTAGATACAAGCCGCTGAGCAGAGCGCGCATCTTATAGTTGTTACAAAAAACAACCGCTGTTAGTTGTTGCAACAGCAATAACGAACAAAAAATAACAAAATTTTCATCAGTTGAAATTGACAGCACTATAACAAGCAGCTCTTAGTTGCAAAAAAGTGTTGCTTGTGTTTCCGTAATGTGGATAGAGTTGAAAGGCATAGAAGTCGCGAGATAGTGTCGTGCCATTATAGGGCGCACACACACACACACACACACACACACACACACACACACACACACACACACACACACACACACACACACACACACACACACACACACACACACACACACACGCACACGCACACGCACACACACCTACGCACGCAAACGCACACATTATTCGCACGTGCACGCACGCACGAACGCACGCACGAACGCATGCATGGACGATAACCGACCAACTGACAAAGCCCGTTCCTTCACAGGGAAGGCAGGACAGGCATCGGTCGGCATGCCGGCCTGTCACTCTCGCGAGAACGGACATGGAAGCGCGCGTCCATATTACGTCCATCCATTGTCCCACTCGGCACGAGACGCGTCACGGGGCGACACCCGCTGGCACGAGGAAGTGGCAACGCATCGACGTTTCCTGCCTCCGTTCTCGGCCCCGATCAGCCGCGCTCGGAACTCGCCAGACAATGCGCGCCGGGCATTGTGCTCGTTGCGTAACGTATTGCCTTCGCCTCGCAACGTACGACGCATTGTTCAGATAACGGCTCCTCCCCTACCTACTGTACACCACTGGAAGATTGCCCTGTGCATTACTGGGAAGCAATAATAGGATCGGCATTCGAAGGTTGGGAAAGCCTGTACCTTCCGCCCGCCACGCCGCCACGGTCGCTCGGGGGAATGTCCTGCACTGAGGGCAAGGTTCTGGGTTCGATCCCCGGCGACAGTGGCTATGTGCTTTGATGGAAGCGAAAACTGATCGCGCCTCGCCTGCATCTGCACGTTTATTCGCGTAAAAATAAATAGCGAGCACAGCTTCATCCTGTGCATTACAGTGCAGCGGTTTGTCTTGTTTCTGGATTGATATGCACTGAGAGGTCATAGACTGCACAACATTATACTATGTCAATAATTTTACTATTAAACCGACCGCCATGCCATTTTCAGCGCTGAAGTATGTGCTTCCGATGACTTCCGGGCACTCCAGTATAACTAGTTACCATGTGAATATGAATGTGAGCCCGAAAGAACAGAAAGAGTGGATGGAGGGAAAGAAAGAGACAAGTTAAGTGTATGGCCTGAGGCAGGTATGCACGGAAGCTTATTCCCTCTGGATCGAGATGGCTGGCAGTCCGGCCTGAAATGCCTGCCGTTGCGAAGAAATGATAGACCGTGCTTTTTGCCACCACCCCTGAAGCATTTCAGAGGGATCGACGTTCACTGTGAACGTCGTGCAATGAGCAGCGCGGTTTTCTGTGAACGTGCACCGTGTTTGTCTGTGCAAAGATTAGTGTACAAACGCTTCGAATTCATGCAGTGTCTCGTACTGTCGTGTCTCTTCATACACAACTTCATTCTAGCCACCACCACCTACCCCAAAAAAAAAGCGCATTGCAACCGTCAGTCTGCATGCACGTATTAAGTCGGTGGTAGATAATATCTTGAAATGAAAGATTCAGGAAAATAAAAGCTCTCGATCTTTGAACCCTTCTTTGGGGAACGAAGTGAGAGATGGGCGCTCTCCCTCATGAGGACACCTACTCCCCCACAAATTAAGCCTTCCTAGGTCACAAAAAGGGTCACGGTCAGACCCTCTCGAAAGTGCCCCCTCGGAGAATGTCCTCCACACAGCAGTGATAATAATATGGGAGGATCGGATACATTCGGCGCCAAAACTTCGATAAAAACATGTTTAAGACCTATGTCTCGGAGAGCTGTTAGCGTAGTATGAGCAGAAAGGATACAATTGGCGGTAAAAGCTTAAAAAAAACACATATAAGCCGCCAAAATATGGGCTGCTTAGCCTAAACTTAAAGCAGGTAGAAGCTGCGCCGTGGCCCTTTCAAGACTTACATGTAACGATTTCTATCTCCGTAACATCGACTTGCTGCTAAATGTCTGGCACTTATCTTTGCAAGATACCGTGCATATACAACAGGTGCAATCGGCTTGCTTAAACGTGCATTGAAATCTTAGCTACCCGAAAGATCCTTCTTGTCGACCGGGCAACTACGTGCTTGGCTGCATGGTCCCAGGCCTTCAAGCACACCGACATGTCTGAGCTGCTTATGCATTCACTGCTGCAATCCAGCCAGTGGAGAGGATATGTCTGATCAGAGGAAAGGAAAGATGTAGGAATGTCTGGAATTAATAGAAATCCTGTGCGTCGCAAATGAAGCAGGTCTTCGCCGACCAAACGAACGACAGCTCGTCTCGGCCGAAATCGTTTCGCATACCGAAAGGCCAGTGCACCAAAGCGTCCTCGCGCGTCGACGTCCGGTGCAGAAACGGTGTCTTCGATCACCCTCCATTAACCGTGCCATGCACGGCGCCGATTAACGGATCAATCATTCCATCAGCGTCCGACAGGGGAACCTGGCGCTTATCTGACGCTGGCATGCATCCCCCCCGTGGGATCAACAGTCTTGAGCTCGAAGAGACACGTTTAAATCGGTGCAGCACTTGTGTATCTTGAACCGGCATGAGCCAATCAGCTGAGCCGTTTACACTTAGCTCGCCCAACAGTACGTACTCAGCTAGAGCACCTGTCCGATTCTGTGGCTGCTGTTGGCTGTCACGATTGGCCGGGGTACGATTTCAGTACAATCGCGAAACAGCGTCACGTTCGAGCTACTTCGTGCCCGAAGGGCTGACGACATCTCCAGCGCTTTCAAAGGCGCTGCATCGTTTTGTCAGGGCGGACTGCACAGTACGGTTCTCATCGGCAGCAGTCGAAGCCGTGACGAGCGAAGCCCGTAGCGCACACACAGCGGCACGCCCGGGTAAGCGGACGAAGAAGCGCGTTCACAGAAACAGTTTGCACGGTTTCGTATTGTACACAGCAGCCGGTGCGGCAGCGGCGTCCCCGGGTGCATTGTTTGACAGCGACTCTGCGCACAGAATGGCGCGCATGCAGTGGAAGCAACAAAAGCCGCGAAGCGCGCACACACACATGGCGATACGACCCTCGCACGGTGCGGCTAGCCAGCCGACGAGTCGTCCCGTCAAGAGCCGTTTCTCCTGATTCCACGGCGCGCTCTCACGGACGGACGGACGGCGGCGGGGTGACTGACTTTTTATTTTGCTCTCACAGGAGGCTTCTTCTCAGCGCGTCGCATGCGACGCACGACCCGATAAGCGCAGTGCAACAAAAGATGCGCTACGCTCTCTCTTCGTCCGTAACGCAGCTGAGCGAAGCGCCACCGAAGCCAGCAGGCGTGAAGCACGCCAAGAAGGTTTCTTCTTTCCCCTTCGAAGCTCGCCCGTGCTCGCACAGAACGGCGCTTCGCTGCTCACGAAGCCCTTCGCAGCAGTCGCGTGGTGCGCGCCTCTCCTTTCGGCGGGCGGTGCAGCAGTGTCGCCTCGCCTCTGCGCCTGCCCGACCGGGCGTGCTGGAGGGAAGCTCCCTGGACCGGGCGAGCGTCGTTGTTTCGCCGCCCGCCCGCCGTCGCTTTGTCTCCGCCGAGACATTCCAGACGCGCCGCTCTCGCTCCGAGCACACGCCCCGTCGCCCGCTTTTATTTTTGTTCTTTCTTCCAGGCCGCTAACAACCGTTGCGGCCTCGGCCGTCTACCCGCCTTTTTCCAAGCTACCAGCGGCGGTCGCTAAGGGCCGTTTTCGAGCGCGCGAAAGCTAGTACACGAAAACTCTATCGGCTAGACACTAGTTCAGGTACATTTTCCCTGTTCGCGAAAAAATATCCAGGGGGCTTCGTTTAATACGGACATGTGCTCAGCTGCGCTCTCTCCACTGACGATGTTGTACTCGATCTCCCGTCTGCATATCTTGGTGCTTTTTGTTTGTTGCGAATGCCCAGTCACTTCCTTAGCTGTTCAGAACAGGTAAGGTATGCAGTCGAGCCCACTTGTAACAGCCGCACTTACAACGAACACTCGCTTATTAAGAACAAGGCCGGTGCTACCATCAAGTTATATATTAGGGCAATGACATTGCATCTCAGATGCAACGAACAAATGTGGCCACACAACTCAGCTACAGCGAACGAAGAGGCGCTGTAAATTCGGTCCTGAAGTCGAAAACTCCGTTTCTTGCAGGAGCGGAGAGTAACGAGCACCTCCATAACGCCTCCTTCCCCCTTTCAAAGGAAACAGTACGACCGCCCAAAGGTAGAAAAATAATACGGATTGTATGGAACACCGATCAAACGTTCTGACAAATGCGCCCGTCAAAAACGCATACCTTGAAAAGCGGCGCTTAGCGAAGCCTTGCATGCACAACCGTGGACGACACTGACCGGTTGCCTCCATGTGTCATCGGGAAGACTCGCAAGGCGCAGCGTTTTGCAAGCTACATTCTGGTGCGTTACAGGCACGACACAAAGGCCTGGACGATGCGAGGCTTTTTTTTTTAGACAAGTGTTCCACTAGGCATAAATTTAGAGGAGGTATGGGGATGAGGGTTAACTGGACATAGGACAGGGTTAATTGGAGAGACATGGGAGAGGCCTTTGCCCTGCAGTGGACGTAGTCAAGCTGATGGTGATGACGACTGAGATGAAGGGCGACTTGCTCGCCGAGTGGATTAAACAAAATGGGAAGATCCGGTTCGTGCTCAATAACCAGGTGTCAAGCCAGACCTGCCACTTGACATCGGCATAATTCGCGTGCTCTAGGTGTCCTACCAACGCTGCATCACAAGTGCGTACTGATAGTAATTGACTGAAAAGGTACCGACATCCCAGTTCGGGTAACTCTCTTCCCCGCCGTGGAGTAAGTTCGCATGGATGGAACTGACTGCGGGATCCATCAACAATTGCTTCCGTAAGGCAGAGTTTATGATCCCAGGAACGATGGAAGACGCTGTCAAACACCCACGTTATCGGACGCTTTTAGATTTCTGGCAACACGTCGTTGATGGGCAGCTAGCTGGACCTGATGTCACCTGGAATGACTTCGTTGGTAAGGATGATGGCGCCGAGTTTGGAGAGCCATACGCTGAAGAAAATATTAGTATGCGAAGCAGGAACGCGTTTGACAGTTTTGACTGATTACGTGCACTGGAAAGGTTGATTTGCCCGCGTGCTTTTTGAAAGCGTGAGCATTTTGGCACGATGTAGCCAAACTTTGTCGAGGCACAGCGCCGAGGGTAATTGAGTTTTTGAAATTATAAAAACTGATATGGTTATTACTAACGACCGGCTACAAGTCTCTAATTGCGACTAGACGCCTATAGCTCTAATAGTTAAAAAGTTATATATTAAAATTTAGCTAACCAGCTTACTACTCAAGACACCGGCTTTCCGTATCTTTACCCCAAAGAGCCTATCTTGGAAATTTACTTAAAATCTCCCCTGCTGGTATATCGAACGGAGTGCAGCGCCCCTGCTAGTTGAGCTTCTCCTAACAGTGATCCTTGATTAGGTACTTTTCACACGCGGAGACAGGTTCACTGAGAATTCTTGGGCACCTCCTAGCAGGTCTAGCGCTGTGAAACCGCATGACGAAGTGAACGCGAGGAGCGCTTGAGAGTGACATTCGGCCTCTTGTGCTCATTTTCCACGCTGCCTCGCTGTGATGCGGTGAAGCCAACCTAACGAAAGCCTCGCATGGCGTGCTTCGCTGCTGAAGGCATTGAGGAAAGCAACTGTGTACCTTAATTTTAAAGAGTGATTTTTTTATTTGTAATGTACTGGTAATAGGATTAGACATATTTTGACAGGAAGTGGCCAGTTCCTAGGCACCGTCCGCTGCGGCTTCGATGCGAAGCAGGTCAACCGCAGAAACGCCTAGCAAGCGGTGCACTGAGCTCACCGGTGGGAGGCCCGTCACTAGCTGCAAGATGCGCGCCTCTAGCGTGGGTGCAGTGCTCTTGGGTTCGCCCGCTCGTGTGGTTGATTTTTACGCTTTACTGTCTTTGTCTTATCATTGTAATGGTTCGAGCTATGGGTAAGAAGTGCATGACCACAGTTGTCTGCGACAGAATTCGGCGGGAAGACTAAAGAAAAATTCAGAGGGCACTTTGTTGACCTAATGTGCGGTGAGGCGAAAGCCTTTAGCGCGCTGTTGCTGCTTGCGTCACTGATGTGTGGTAAAGATGTTAATTATGTACACAATTGTTTGTGAATCTTAAATGCTGGAGACGCTGGAGGGCATTTGGGAGGCATCCGACTGATTCGACGCCTTTCCGCAAGCACTCTCCGGCGTCCTAGACAAGGAGAACTACATATGCGTTGGCAGGAAATAGCGTAGTCGTTAGCACGCTCGGCTGCGGAGCGGAAGGATGGTGGTTCGAATCCCACCGTGCAGAAGGATTTTGTTTCTTATCGAGTTGAAGAGCGTCACGGACAAACAGACGGACACGGCGGATATGAGCCATTAAAGGCTATCGCCTTGATATGTGCGTCGTGCTTTGAAATGGGTTTTCGCGCCGCCAATTTTTCTTAGTTTGCTTTAGGACAGAACGCCGCCGAAGTTGGACTTGGCGCTTAATTTAGTGAACCAATCACTTTCGGTTTGCTATTTGTTGGTAATTAATGAGTGTTTGCCGGACTTCTGGCCCTTCAAAACGAAGTCTGGAAGAGTGACCCGGGTATTCTGGGTGCTCGCTGTATCTGATAAGCTGGGAAAGAAAGCTACCCAGTTTTGCTGGACAGATACGTTTTTGTCGCCTTGCGTAAAATGTCTGTAAAACTTCTGAATTCTGTAATATCGTGCATAAAAAACTTGCGTTCGTAGTACTTCCCCTGGTGCAAGAAGCTTTCACGTCGAGACTGCACCCCCCCCCCCCCCTTCGCCAAAGAACTTTTGGAAATTAAACATTTCTCCTATATTCCCCTTCTTCCCTCATATCTTAGTCACGTTTCCTGCTTTCGTTCCTCCGAGTCCCTACTGTACTGCGTTACTCGGTTTGAATTAATATTTCACGCTTCTTTTTTCACTGGCTACGCACACGTTTATAGAGACAGTAGGAACCGTGCCCGCTTATCACTTACCGATTTTACGCAATGCTTCGCTGTCCCTTCCCCCAATCCCAGAGGGCGTTAACTAATACGGAATAGACCTTGCAGCCGGCTACTCTATAATGCAGAAATCTGTGCGGCTCGCAAGGAGAACGCAGTCATTAAGAGGCGAGCACTGTACATCAAAAAGGGAGTAAGTGAAGGCTTACTCGAGTCCCAGATTTGTAACGGCCTCAGCACAAAACTGCGCATAGTGAAGAAGAAAAGCGCTGTTCTCTTCAGTGCATACGTGTATCAGGAAGGACACACTGCAAACCGGTTGTCGCTTAAGTTCTAGGCTGAAGCGGAAATTAAAAATCAAAGCGAAAAATGGGTTGTTAGCAAGTCCGTACAACGCCGTCGCCGGTGGTCAAAAACCAATGAGCCGGAAAGAGGTTTGTCAGGCCCGTTGGTCGCCATTGTCGGGACAGCGATTACGTGGGGACAAAATGGGGGTCCCGTGGGGGGGGACTGCCGAGGCCGCCTTTTCTCCTTGAGACACATTCGACGCGGTCGTTAGCATTTCTGTGCCACGTCGCGGACCCACAAAGCAGGAGGCGCTACCAGCGTCGACGGGCCAAAAGGAGTGAACCAAGTCGGAGTGCTTTGCTTTCGGCGCCCCCCCCCCCCCCCCCCTCCTTACAGAAAGCCACGAGAGAGTTCTCATGGATCGATCTAAAGACGAAATCGCGCTCAGCGACGTTAATTAGCGGAGTCGAAAGGCGGCCTTTTAGGTTAGCACTCTTTGCGTTCAGTGTATAATTGCGCTTTGTCGGGAACGAACTTCGTTAATGTGAGTCATCATGCCTCTCACAATGCCTCCATCACTGTGACAACAAAAAGCGGTACAGCAGGCAATGAAGTTTATGCGCGGAGGGAAGGGGGGGGGGGGGGGGGGCGGCACATTAACACGACAGTCTCAAGAGTACGAATAGGTTAACGAGAACAGAAAACTGGGCGAGTTCGATTGGATTCATCTTTAAGCAGCGCGAAACACAGGACCTAGAAGAAGAAACACGAGACGACATGAGCGCTACACGAGTCGTCTCGTGTTTCCTCTTCTAGGTCCTGTGTTTCGCGCTGCTTGAAGATGAGTACGAATAGCCCGCTCTGACTTCCGCCGGCAATGGCTTTAGGAGGGAGGTTTTCCCGGGGTCGCCTTCACCGTCGTCGTGTCAACAGAAACATACGTGACGTAGACAAGTCACGTGACGACCATAGTGTGGGCGGTCAAGCGGAAGCAGAGCGCTGATTATGACGTTGAAACATTGCACGGCCACCTGCCGATACAATAGTGGCAAGCGCCCTAATCAAATCACCGCGACGACGTTAGTTAAGCCAATCGCTGTGAGCGCCACGATTGGCGTTGTGCAGCACTAGGTTGATCTGACAGTGCGAACTGACTACATGGTGAAGATGGTACGCCTATATGTCCTTCATTTCGTGTGCGAAAAGCCGCAGTATTTTTCTGCTCCATGACTGCAGCTGTTCGCAGTATGCTGCCGCAGCAAAGGGCTGGACATTTGGCCTTTTCCGGCCTTTTCTGGCATGAGCAGCAAGACACGGTTGCTAATCTCGCTGACATAATGTATTGCAGATGCAACGTAAGATTAGGTTTCAATTATTTGTTCAAAGCCAAGAACTCAAGCAAGCAGACGCTATCCTCATCTGCTGACGCTCGCGCAGAACCCGTATGCACTAGTACGTACCTTGCGTGGTTCTAAGGAGGCTGTGGCACAATTTTTATCTATCTTTATATTTTCTCCTTTCCTCTTTTCGCCTTCCACTACCCCGCATGCTTCCGCCCCCGGAATCGCGCATCTCGGAAACCCGCAACGCGTATATATACCTACTCCTCCGGCATGGACGCTTCTTAGGCATGACAAAAGGTATAGATACGCGCTATACGGCGGCTCGGCATCGCTTCCTCTTCCATAGAGCGCACGTTTTCCTCCGTCACTCTCTCTCTCTATCTCTCTCTCCGCTTTCGCCAGGCGTGCACGATCCACTTTCTCCATGCATCGCACAGTGCGCGCTGCCGCCTCCCGCTTCACATACGCCAGCGCTGCTTGCTGCTGCGTGCACGGCGCTTCTCGGAGCCGAATTCCGAAAGCTTTGTTCGAATGAGCGAAAGCGCGGGGCCGTTGCATGCATCCACTACCGCGGCTATGGCTTCACTCGCGCACGACGCTTTCGGTACGCACGCGTTTGTGGGCGCGCACATAGTCGTGCGTGCATACGCGAGAATGGCGTGAGCAGCGAATGCGCGAAGCAAGAAGGGGTGGGAGGAGAGAGAGAGAGAGAAGAGTACAGGAATGCGTGCGCGATTTATCTGGACACTCGTGGGGCGTGAATTCACTTTCCGCGGCTTTCCGCGCGCCAGCAACGCAATGTCTCTATACGCGTTTGATTAGGAAACCGCGCGCTGTTGCAGGGGCGGACGAGCGCGGGGTCAGTGCGGTGAGAGTGTATATGCGAGCGCTTGCATTGTTGAGCGGTTGGGAGGCGGGACACATGAACCGATCGGCAACCCAAGAGGTTGGCACCGCCGCTGCGAGAATGCATCGATGAATCCTGCGCGTGTTTTCTTCTTTGCAGGAGCGTTTGCAATGCGGCCTTGTGGTCTCCGATCGAAACAATGCCCTTTTCTTCCACTGGTTCTTGATTGTTTTTTTTTCTGCGTTATTACGACAACACTGAAGCTTTATAACTTAATTACAAGCGATCGATTTGATCTTGCCGCAGTCCTTTGAGGCAATACTTTTGTCTCAGTTAAAAACGCTCTCTTTCTTTCTTTCTTTCTTTCTTTCTTTCTTTCTTTCTTTCTTTCTTTCTTTCTTTCTTTCTGTCTTTCTTTCTCTCTCTCTCTACCCTTCTTTCTTTCTCTCTCTCTCTCTCTACCTTTCTTTCTCCATTCCTTCCTTTATTTCTTTCTTTCTCTCTCTCTCTCTATCTTTCTTTCTCCATTCCTTCCTTTCTTTCTTTCTCCATTCCTTCCTTTCTTCTTCTTCTCTCTCTCTCTCTGTCTTTCTTTCTCCATTTCTTTCTTTCTCTCTCTCTCCATCTTTCTTTCTTTCTTTCTTTCTTTCTTTCTTTCTTTCTTTCTTTCTTTCCTTGAAGTGATTGAGAAGAAGAAATATAAGCACTAACGCCGACGTGTGCAGGAAGGAAAATAGCTGATTGTAAATCTCAGTAAACGTGCTGAGGCAGGTCGTGCGTGGCAATGAGCACGCAATAAACTTCCACTGAATGCGTGGGCATTCGCATTTTGCATGCGCGCTCTGAATGCGCGCTATTCGGCACTGAGCTTATCGAGGAAGTACAACCCAGGAAACCGGCTGTCCGAGGCAAATGTTCCATGGACTGCGGAGGAAATTCGGTGAAAGTGCGAGCAGCGATGGCAAATTTCAGCGGTGCTGAGTCCCTGATCGAACTCCTCCAAGCAGGGATTGCTGTTAAGTCGTGACTGAATTCTCTCTGCTTTGCGTGGATCACAGGTTCAGAAGCACTCGCCTCACGCACACGACCGAAACCAGTTGGGATCCACGGAGCTGATGACGCACTTCCTACCGTGGAACGGAACGCACGACAGTGCAGTGCAGGGACAGCAAAGAACCGAGGAACTTGAAAGAAAAAAAAGCAGCAACGAACGCCAGCAGCTGAGAGGTTTGCCGTGAGGAGAAGCCAACTAGAAAGCTCTATGACAAACCAAAACATAGTGATACACGTGGCATGTTTTCAAATTTATATATATTCTTTTTAGCTACGCCAAAGCACAAACCTTCTCTAATTAAATTTATTTATCCTTCCCATTCCCGTACCCCAGCGGTGGGAGAGTGTCCAGTGACAGTCCGCCTTGCCTGTATAAACAACCACTTTGTCTGCAAGTTATTGGCACCGTTACCTTGTTGGCGTTCGTATGAATTCGATCATTGCGCATATTTGTAATAGCACCTCTCTCCGCTATCCTTTCTCACTAACCCGCCAGTCCTTATTTTACAATCGATCACGCTCGCTGTCCGTTATAGTTCTGCCAATCACGTATCAGGAAGTGCGGCAGCTTCCGCGACTGACAAATCTTTTTTCTTCCTTTTCGATAGTATTTTTGAATAAACCACTGCACGTAGTTTAGTTACTGTTCAACTCAGTAGTATCTATAACGTTGCCCCCGGGAGTTTCAATTTCCTTCGCACGAGTCGCGTCTCCGCATATGTTTCGGATGTCTATGACGCACCACACCACGCATTGCTGGGTCCAACGGTGGCGAGCGTGAGCGAAAGGACGTGCTTTGACGCAGCGGCATATTTCCGAGGAAGCCTCCATGTCTTAGAGTATATGCCGCGTAAAGCATATCCTGCAACGGTTGCAAGAGGAGCAAGTGCATTTGCATTTATCTCGGAAGGCGGTGTATGTCCAGTCAGGCGGAATTAAACGCTAACAGCGGCTGTGAACTAAACAAAATACCTTATCTGTGCACTTTTAACTACAGTGTAAAGCTAGCCTGGTTCATGTTTCTGTGTAAAATGTCTACCGACGTGCAGATTCAAAAACCGGTATATCTCGCTGCGAAGTAAAAAAAAAAAGTACGGAATATGCGTGTTCGCGTTTCATTCCGGCCTGACTGGACCTAAATGAGGTAGGCACAAGTATTGAATACCGATGAGACGGCGATTTTTTGCCGGCTGGTCAGGACTGTGACCGTGCGCATAAATTTCATGACCCTGACAATTGATCGTGCTGACAGATGAAGGAGACGCCACTCCGGTTTCGCGGAGCCTTCTGTTCGAGCATAGAGTGTCATATACGACTGAAGAGGCGTAGGAAAAAGTGTTTTCCTTCGGCCTTCTTGTACTATATACACTCGTGTTCGAAGGGCAAACAGGGCAAGGGCTTATACGTAAAGAGCAACAAGGGCAACTAGAAACAGGTGGCACAAAGATTTTATCGCGATTCATTGTTTTTTTTTTTTGTGGCTCTAATTCCTACACTCTTCCTGCGCAGCGGATGTGAGGCGGTGCGCTGGAACTTTTCATCACCGATCCGTAAACGATATTCCTTACAACTAGTGTCCAACATTCGGCTCCTCGGTCATACTTGAATCTTTAATGACGACTGTTCGCTCCACGGTGACTCGCTCGACCAGGGCCACAATCAAAGATGATGTTTGCACATGATGAATTTCGTTACGGTCTGCTCGTTATAGATGGCGACTGGCATTGGTCTTGCCCTGGTACCGGTTCCTCAGCGTCTCAGTAATGGGCACATCCCCGCGGGTTCCGGCTTCCTGTCAGCACGAGCATGACAGCATGATGCCGATCGAGCCGACTTGCGGAGGCATGTGAAGCTATTCCGGACAAGTAATTACAGCTTGCGGTATTTTGCCAGTGTTACAATTTCTCTTGAGGAGCTGTTAGGGGACCCGAAACACCCTGGGTTCCGTCATCATTGTGCCTTTTGCATTGCCTTCAACCTGGCGCCGCGCTCCACGATTTTCTGATCGCGAAAATTCGCCGGAAAGTCCGCGTGGATTCCGCGCGTGGAATCGTTCTGCCACATAACGGAATCTCATTCGTAAACCCAATGCTAGATAACCTTTTTTTCTGTGCCTTGCATATACATCGCACAACGAAGAAAAAATAACAGCCATGATGCTTGTCTCATGAGTCCAAGGTTCTTGCCTCACATTTGTCTCATGTACCTTTCTTCTCTCGCTGTCATTCGAAGGATTTATTAATTCTCCAAAGGGAAGCCAAGCTGTTAGCGCCTTTAATAAACACATTGGGTGCCTGGGCGGACTTATGAGTCACTCTTGGAGAAGGCGGTGCGAGGAGTGGCGGGCCCCAATCGAAGCATGTCTTTCTCAAGTATTTTTCTTAAAAGAAATGTGGTTCAACACAGCCTTCCTACGTAAAAATTATCGCTTAGAGCACGAGAGTCAGAGCACCCTTCCCTGCAAACCCGGCCATGTGGGGTGCGAGGATTAAGTGCGGGCCAGCCTTCTTTACAGAAGCGCTGCTTTCAGTGGAGCGCACTGCTGCTGCGGGACTGTTTCAACATATGATTAAGGCGTCATTGTCTCAAAACCAGCTGTTAGACAAGCACACTGCGTACAATGAGCTCTTATCGCAGAGAGCACGTGTATGGCCTCTGGCGGGAGCTGACCGAACAAGGGCAAACAGGTCCTCACACACGCATCCACGCACTCGATGGCTCTCGCTCTATGAGAGATTGACCGAGTCTGTACGAGCGACTAGCGGTCAAGAAAGCCGCAAGTGAGTCTGCACATCCGCTGCTGATCGTCGGCATCGAACTGGAAACACAAGACCACCACGCACTCCATGAAGTGCTCTGTGGCTAGACATACAAATATTTCTTGCGGGCGTGCACTTAGTTCTGGTGGGCTTCGCTCTCCTTTGCCCTACAGCGGAAGAAAAAAGAATACACAGAGGAGAAGAAACGAGCGGCGCATTCCAGCGCATGTTTCTCGCCGCCCGCTCAAGGGTCCTCCCACGCACAAATTGCGGCGCGCATACGCAGAGACCTGTACGCCGAACATGAAACAAACGCTCGCAAGGAAGTAACTCGCGGCGGCGGGGCTTCCTAAAAGAAAGAAAGCCAGTCAAGGAGCGGGCAGCACCGAGAGAGAGAGAGCATGCGCAGAAGGAGACGATGACGAATTTGCTCTCCGCGCATCACGCGCGAACGGCCCCGGAACGCCCCGACGCCCGCAAAGCACACAGAGAAACATGTGGCTGCGCCAGGCGCGAGCGGCATTCGTTTGTACTCTCCCTCCCTCTCGGCCTCTGCGTTTTCCTGGCTTCGTGCTTTCCAGGGCTCCCTCCTTTCACGTTTGTTCCGCAGATAGATGCAGAGGGGGGGCGGAGGAATACCTGCTCGCATACACATATGCACACACACACGCCGAGTGAGTGGATTCCGTAGAGGCGAAAACAAAAAGACGACAAAAGGGGCTGCCAAGAAAGGCGAAGACAGAGAGCCCAGAGGGGCTAGCACGGCGCGGGTGGTGCAAGTGCCTGGACTGTATACACGAGAGGCAAGTGCAAGTAGAGGGGAGTAGTAGGGGGGGGGAGGGGGGGGGGGGGGGGGGGGGGTAGAGGGATCGTCGTGAAAAATGCGGAGAACAATCATTCTGCCGCCTTCGCCGCTTCTTCCTTCCTTCCATGCTCGGAGCATCGAGCCTCTTTTTCCACCTTCTCCCCGCCGCCCACCCCTACAGCTCCTACGAGGGACCGCGCATCTCGCTGCGTCGTGACCGGGCCGTTTCCTGTCGAAATCGGTTCCCTATATATATATATATATATATATATATATATATATATATATATATATATATATATATATATATATATATATATATATATATATATATATATATATATATACCCTGCTCCCCCAGCCCTCCCGACCACCACCGCTCGTGTGTGTGTTCGTGTGCTCACGAGTGTTATACACAGTGCGCACACCACACGCACGCACACCGCGAACAGACAGACACTCTTTGATATCAGCCGCCAACGTCGTGCCTCTCCCTATTAGAGTGGCGAGCGGGGCAGTCTCTCCAATTGTCTTACACACATATAGTCGCCGTTGTGCGCACACTCGTTGTGCTACACCTGCTTCGGCGCGAGCCGAAGTTTACCTTTAATGGCTACACACGCACGGGCCCGGTCTCGGTGAAGGTGAAAGAGCAGCGCTCGTGAGTGCGCGGAGGGGCTAGGTTGAGGGGGCGTCGCAAGTTCGGCGTTAAGCAAGAGCGGGCCGGAATGCACGCGGGCTGTCTTATATATACAAGCGTAGGAAAAGCCCGCAGCTCCGTCGTCCGTGAGCCAGATACGTTCCGCCTCCCATCGAAGTCACTTCGCTTTCTCGCAAGCACGACCGGCGTGGTCGCGGAGGGAAGACGCCAGGCTTCGGTCCAGCGGCGGAGAGGGCGAGCGGAGCGGGAACACCCAGGGCGAGCGGAAGGAATTCGTGCGTCTGCCCCGGCCGCCGATGAACTACAAACGCCGCCGCCGCCAACCAAGCGCGCCGGTGGTACGGGTTCGGGGCGGGTTTTTCTTTTGTCGTTTTATTTTTTGTTGTTGCTTTCGGGAGGCCCACACACGTGAGCGTGAACGAGGGCGGGTGACGGCGCTGAAGGAGTGATGTCAATAGCAGTCGTCGCACGAAATGATGATGATGTTGACGTTAATGATGCGGCGACAGTGATGGCTCTATCAGACCCGGAAAAAGAGGTGGTCGGAGAGGAATGCGCAGAAAAAAAAGAGAGGCGAGAGTAGAAATAGGCAAACCGGAGAGCGAGAGAGTGAAGTAGGTAGGGACGTGTTTCGCGGGCGCGACGCGGTGTGGTGAGGCTCTTGGCTCCGGCCATTTATTCCCCGCCCAAAGCGTTTTGCGGAAAGAAAAGAAAGAAAGAAAGAAAGAAAGAAAGAAAGGAAGAAAGAAAGAAAGAAAGAAAGAAAGGGGGTTATTGCGTGAACAGCAGAAAGCGCGTTTCTCTGGTAGAAGAGAGATGGAATAGCGGGCGAGGTAAGGGATGGCACGCCGAGCGGACGGGTATGTGGGGTGCACAATCGTAGTCCGCGAGAGCAAGTAGTACGGAAGCCCATGCAGCCTGCCAGGGAAACGACGCTTTGGGAGAAACTGAAATACGCGCCAAGCCATGGAAATTGTTGACGGCCGCTAACCGCGTTCGCCAAGCTTGCACTAGAGGTGTTTCTACACGTTTCGTTTCTTCGAAGGCATCTGCAGCCACAATAAGTGCTGATACTGACAACACCAAGAAGGCCCAAGTCACTCCGGTTTTACACCTGTGTTATTACTCACATTATGGAAACAAATGTGATCATCATTTTCTGACGTGGAAAACCTCACGCCACAAGCGACTAGCACGGACACGGATTGATCGGCTACTTTGTAGGAAGGCACTTTGGAAAGATAAAGAGCAAAGTGACAGGACAGCCCATCTGGAAGCGCGCCCACATAAAGCCCCTACTTTCCATTGCACTTTGAATATAGAAGCATCAGCCCCGGTTCGATATACGGCAACAGCAGGAATCAATAAGAAAATTTAAAAAATAATGCGAGGCAAAGATCTATAGAACTAGTGCACTAAGATGCTATATAGCGTGGCTAAAACTTCATCAAAATAAGAACTATGAGCAAGCATCAAGAAATCAAATGTTTTGACCGGCAGGGCTGCAGAGGGCTGGTGAACGGACTTGTTTTTATAAAGTGTCTCTTTCCCGCCCCTCTGTAATCCGTGCGAATTGGCTAGCGTTAATGTCAACAATATTCTAGCCACACAAAAATAAAATGTCTGCAACGCAGGCCCAAGTGATCTGCGCAGCCCTGTGAACAATGGCACAGGGTTCCCTTAAACGGTCATTAAGGCTTAATCGGTCATTAAGGCACCTTACTGCCTGAGCTGCGCGCGCTATGTGGCATGTTCACGCCCATTTCCCAGGGCCTACTAAAGCACTGAAGAGGGCACAGCGTAGAGGTGAAGCCAGCTTGCCGGAAGAGAGGTACGACTCTGGAGGAAAACCCCTTGAAATTTCATAAAATGTCGAACAGATTGGAGGCCTTGGTCGTGTCTTTATATAATCTTTGCTGTCCTTAACAAGTCGCGTTCCTTTCTTGTTCTCTAAATCAGCCACTGATGGCGCTAGTGGCTCGGCTGCAGCAAACTGTTTCTGCAAATTCACTCCTGCCCCGCCGCGGTGGCTCAGTGGTTAGGGCGCTCGACTACTGATCCGGAGTTCCCGGGTTCGAACCCGACCGCGGCGGCTGCGTTTTTATGGAGGAAAAACGCTAAGGCGCCCGTGTGCTGTGCGATGTCAGTGCACGTTAAAGATCCCCAGGTGGTCGAAATTATTCCGGAGCCCTCCACTACGGCACCTATTCTTCCTTTCTTCTTCCACTCCCTCCTTTATCCCTTCCCTTACGGCGCGGTTCAGGTGTCCAACGATATATGAGACAGATACTGCGCCATTTCCTTTCCCCCCCCCCCCCAAAAAAAAAAACAATTATTATTATCCTTAACAAGTCGCGTTCCTTTCTTGTTCTCTAAATCGGCTACTGATGACGCAAGTGGCTCGGCTGCAGCAAACTGTTTCTGCAAATTCACTCCGAGGAAAACAACAAGCGCCGATCTCGATAACAGAGCTATACAACTATGTCAAACGTATACACCACGCCTCGTATGCACATTAGATTCTTCTCCTCGCGAAAAAGCAAACCGGTCTCGTTCGCATTTTAGATCGATCACCAAACCTCGCCACTCGAAGAGGAATCAACGAGGCGCACCTTCCTGCGGCACTGCGAGCCACATCTGAAAACAACCGCGGTCGCACCTGGAACTCGCCGCTTCGAGACTCTCAATCTTTTTCCCTCACTCCTTCAGTCATTCTTCTCTCTGCAGTCGGCTACGACTAGCGTGGCGCACAACAAATTGTTTCGTCAAATACACTTCGCGTGCAAAAAATAAAAATAAAAGCGAGATACCGACAGCGCTCGCCTAGACGTGCTGCACAGCCGGGCGCGGCGCACGCCCAGTTCGAAGTGAGTGCGCTCGCTCACTGTATGTACAGACATGGGGGAAGCTCGGCAGACTCCAAATGCCGAGGCGCAGCACCTGCTGCCACGGCTGCAGCAGCGGCGCACCGCGGTGCGCCGTAAATTGCGAGCAGTGCACACGTCGTGAGAAGGCCGACACGCTCGGCAAGAAAACGAAAAACAAAACACCGATTTCCATCTCTTCCTTGAGAGAGAGAGAGAGAGAGAGAGAGGGGGGGGGGAATAAGCTCCGTTATATTCATGAGACCACGCGTAAGCGCGACTTCTTCGGCTGCGGGCAGACAGCGAACACACACACACACACATGCAAATGTCAGTGATCACAGGCTCGATCAACTGCAACACCCGCTCACCCCCATTTTCCATTAAAAAAGGGAGCACATTGGGGATGCCTCGTGTACAAAAGGAACGTGCTTCAGTGGAGTGAAGCATAGGCTCTCGGCGTATGGAACACGACGCGGTTACACGGCTGTTGTAAGCACTGCCCACAACTCCAGCCGGGCAACGCCTACCTGACTCCACCAAAGCCGGCGGTTTCAGGCGCGATTTTTCGCCACACGCTAAAAGAGAGCGGAAGGCAGGAGAGAGGGGGGGAGAGGGATAGAGAGAGAGAGAGAGAGAGAGAGCAGTCGCTTCTCCGACTGACTGATCGTTTCATTCATACCGGCTTACGCGCGTTCTGCCGGGGTGCTATGCAAATGACGGAGCCGTGCCTTTATTTTGCCACGCGCGCGCAATCAGGAAGGTCCAGGGCCTCCGCACAGCCCCCACCTGCTCATCCTCCCTTCCTCGCGCCGCCACCTTCCGGCCCGCAAGTGCAGTGCGCGTTCGAGCCGAACGCCTCACCGGAGAGGAGGGAAATGCGCTCGAGTGGGACAAGTCTTAATCCGAACCTGCAGGAAGAAAAGGCTTATGGACGGGTGAGGCCTCGTGGAAGAGATCCGCTTTACTTTCGTGAACTTTCCGCGCATCTTTTCCGGAGGTCCTTGAGCCGGGCTCGAGACTCGCCGGGAAACGTGTTTCCGGCTCGGTTTCGCAATTCCCGCGCGTTCTGCTTGGTGTTCTTGCCCTGGCCGCAGCTTGGACGGTGCCCTGCAACCGAGGACCTGCTTTCACGCTAGTGGGAGGTCGCGCTCAACAGCGCTAAAACGGATAACAATTTTTCATCGATACGTTACGATATTATTCGACCAGCCGCGTCAGCATTTAGAGCCAGCTCAACCCCTCCTCCCAACTGGCGGGTGGCGTCGGTGGGCCTCGCCGACCAGTAGGCGGCCATAAGGTACATCTGTAGGACTTTGTTTGACCTTAGTTTTTTTTTTTTATCTTTCTCTTTCACACCCGAGTGATCAGCAAATCCCTGCCCAGTTTCATCCATCTTCACCTGGAGGAGTTGTGGACTATAACTACCATCTCTTCCGATTGTTAAGGCACTGAACTGAATGCAACTTGTGCAATTGATTCTCTGTACTGCTGAAGCTGAACTGCTCGGAACGCCGCAAAAGGCTCTAGATAAGCATGCTTCTTTCTCACTCTCACTTGAAGAACAAGTTGCGTTCGGCTGCACTTGAAGAACCCTCACGTTGTGGGGGATGCAGCGATCAACTTCTCTTCTGCAGCGTCGACTGACCAATAACACCGCCAGATATCTAGGTGGACTTGACAGTGCGTACTGTCTTTGTGGCTTCCAAGCAGCTGTCACTGTTCGTTGTTTAATTCCTTGCCACTGATGGGCGACAAAAAGACGGGGAACTTTTTCTCGAATCCACGTGTCGTACGTGCGGCATGTAGGCTCACCCCGACTTCACGGCAACAAGCCCTTATTCCCAGCGCAAGACATCATCAAATACCGTGCTTCATACAGCTCAGCTTCCTCCGCCAGCGTTGCATGACTGCAGCAGCGCTGTGGGCGACTTGGCGGTCACCGGAAGACGGAGGGGCACCTTCTCCTTCGCTCGCTGGTGCGCGGAAGATGGACGCGCGAAAGGAGGCGTCGCTCCCTCGTCGAGCTACGGGGGCGTGCGCTGAGCCGACCGGGAGAGTGAAAGCACGGCGGGCCGTTTTGGGACGCGCGCCGAGGCCAATCTGCCGGGGCGACGCGCCTCGGCGAGCGCGAGCCACAGCTGCCGCGGCCCCCCTCCTCTCCCGCTCCGCTCTCTGCCACGCCGCCGACCAAGACGCGGGCGGACGCGAGGAGGCTTATTAAAGTCGGCCGGCGCTATAAAATGAGAGCGACCGGCCGAGAGCCTGTCCCCTTGTTCTGCGCAGGAGGCGCTGCGGGGATAATGGGAGCACCACGGCCGTTTCCGAGCCGAGCGCGTACTGTTGCGTGCGTCTGTGTGTGTGTATGAGTGCGTGTGAGCGCACGCTAAGGGTTGCTGCCGTCTCGCAAGACGTGACGCAACTCCGGTATGGCCGGCCGACCCCCCCCCCCCAATGGGCCACCTGCTGTTGTCCGGCGGCGCGTGCGCCCTTTCTGTAGAGAGAGAGAGAGAGAGAGTGTGTGTGTGTGTGTGGGGGGGGGGGGGGGGGGTGCAGCCTTTTTCCAAACGAACATCCTGACTAACAAGCACACGCGCGCAGCGCCGAAAGCAAGCGACAAGTTGTGCAACGCGAAGCGGCTAGCCGGACGGCGGATGTCTTGTCCTCTCGAGGCGGATAGTTAGCGCTCAGATGCGTGTCGGCTCACTAGACCGGTGCGCTCATTGCTTGCGTGCGCTACATCCGGTGAATCTTCGGAGGCGCGCATATTATACCTCCGCTTAGATCCCTAAACTTCCAGCAGCAAGATCTAGATTATGAGCGACGTTATCGCTGCTCTTCTGCTTTCATTTAATAAGTCGGGGAAAAAAGAATCGTCTCTCACTTTCAAGAGCAGTGTGTGCACTGCGGTATTTCTTGTGTATACTGTTCCGCAAAGGAAACCAGCGGTGCGGTTTTGAAATTGCAAGTTGTCAATTAAAATTAGTATTTGTGCGAAAAATGAGCGTTCTCCTTTTCTCCTCGCAAGTCTTCGGTCAATACAGTAAGTCAGCTGTCCTGCAATCTAAGGCGGAGGGAGCACATCCAGATTTGATGTTGCTTTTTTTCTCTCCCTCTCTCTTTTACCGGAGCGTAGCGATATGAGGTCAAGAGTGAGAAGTGGAGTTTATATGGGTCAACTAGATTAAAATGTGTGAGAGGAAGGCTGGCCAATTTTCAGCCCAGTCAGTGGTCCTCCTCGCTACACACCTGCTACAGTGTCCCACAACCAGAGAGCAGCAGGCGCATTTCTCTCAGACAGCAAAACATGAGGAGTGCTTGGAGTGTCCCTCCTTTCTATAGGTAGCATAAGAGAGAGAGAGAGAGAGAGAGAGAGAGAGAGAGAGAGAAAGAGAGAGAGAGAGAGAGAGAGAGAGAGAGAGAGAGAGAGAGAGAGAGAGAGAGAGAGAGAGAGAGAGAGAGACTTGTGCTCGAGATGAGTTCGCGCGTTGATCGACAGTTGGTTCCTGCCACTTGTGTGAAGGAGGCAGATGGCGGGTCAGCACCCAGTTCATTTTAACACTCGCTTTCTCGTCGCCACTTTTGCATAGGGCCAGACATATCGCAGACTCATATGATGTGCAGTCGTCCATAGAACTGTCTAGAGCGAGTCCAATGCCGTGCAGCACTGTGCTTCAAAGCGCGCGAGCGACACATAGCGGAGGCGCCTGGTTCGAGATTATGTATGATCTGATGCTCAGGCCATGCTCAGACCATGCTCAGAGATGCGCTATCTCGAACCAGTCGCCCCCGCTAGACGTCGCCCGCGCGTTTTGAAGCACAGTGCAGCACGGCCTCAGCCACAGTACGCCTCAAGGGTGACGTAGACACTGCACATTTACCATCCAAGACGAGGTTCTCCTTCATACTCCTTGACACCATCGCCCTATTCAGACTAGCAGGTACAGAACAACACCTTGTTCTGAAATAAGAAAAGTAGAATTTCTACCCCGCCGTACGAAATTTGGCAAAGATATTTACTGCTGTCGAACAAAGGAAGCTTACATGCAGTATTGCATTCCATGCTCTGATCACCTGCATTATAAATTATCTTAAACGTTACCGGATTTTGAGCATTTCTTTGCGACTAAATACACTTTTATGCCTCGCCGCGCAAACAGCTTGGCAGCATATTTGCATTTCCTGTAGCGTCGGGGCGATGGAAAGTGTCTGTGGATGAAAGTTCGCAACTCCGTCTCTGTTTAAGCGGCAACCAAACGCTTCTCTGAATTTCCCGTGGACGAAGAGAGAGGGCGTGCCGCGCATTGGGAGTGTCGCGGTTCCATGAGGACACCTGAAATTTACTGGCTGTTTAAAATGAGAACATCGGGATAATGTATTTTGCACATGGAAGAAAAACGCTAAGGCGCCCATGTGCTGTGCGATGTCAGTGCACGTTAAAGATCCCCAGGTGGTCGAAATTGTACCGGAGACCTCCGCTGCGGCACCACCTTCTTCCCTTCTTCTTTCAATCCCTCCCTTGTCCCTTCCCTTACGGCGCGGTTCAGGTGTCCAACGATATATGAGACAGATACTGCGCCATTTCCTTTCCCCAAAAACCAATTATTATTACATGGAAGAGAACGAATTACGTGGCGCGCGCGCACGTGCACGCACGCACACACACACACACACACACACACACACACACACACACACACACACACACACACACACACACACACACACACACACACACACACACACACACACACACACACACACACACACACACACACACACACACACACACACACACACACACACACACACACACACACACACACACACACACACCTCTTAGTGTTCAAGGTTAGGAAACAAGTTTAAAACATAAACAATAAGTATAAACACAAATAACACAAGCCTGTTACAATGCCGAGAACTTCTTTAAGAGTAAAATGCTCAAGTGCATGGGATGGCGCAGCTTTGTTTCACGGCGAAATTGAAATTGACTTTAAATCATTTAGCGTTTAATGAGCAGCTGATTCCAGCGGAAATCCCCAGCGTATTGCAAGCTTCGCCAAAGTTTTTCTTCTCTATAGCTTCCAACATGTGAGCGAAAAAAGAAAAACTCTGCTCTAAAAGCAAACACAGCTCGAGTAGGACCTGTCCTGGGACGCCTTTTGTAAAGCTTACCTTCTCTACTTAATACTTTTGTCTCGCTCTCGCAAGTGACAGCAGAAGGAGCGCAGTTGTCATTGCTGTCAACAGTAACGTGCAGGCGGGAGTGGACAACAATGATCCCGCGGCAAAAGCAAGAAGTGGGAAAAAAAACTATTGCAGAAACATGGACCATCGCCTGACTATGGGGCAATCGCCCTCACGCCGAAACTGGGCTAATTCCAAATTTGAAGGGTGAATCAGCCCAAAACCCAGTGTGTTCAATGCTTGAAAGAAAGTCCTGTTCTACAAATCACTGCAGCAGCAAGTAAAATTTGCCTTGCACCTGAAATTAGCCTCGTGTCCATGGAGAAAGGAAATCACTTCACTCGCGCAAAACCAAACTGACTTGCATTCAACATTCGGAATTTTGATGAAAATGGCGCTGTCTGTCTGTCTGTCTGTCTGTCTGTCTGTCTCTCTCTCTCTCTCTCTGTGTGTGTGTGTGTGTGTGTGTGTGTGTGTGTGTGTGTGTGTGTGTGTGTGTGTGTGTGTGTGTGTGTGTGTGTGTGTGTGTGTGTGTGTGTGTGCGTGTGCGTGTGCGTGTGCGTGTGTGTGTGTGTGTGTGTGTGTGTGTGTGTGTGTGTGTGTGTGTACGGGGGGTGGGGGTGGAAAAGCCTTTCACTTTGATTTCTAGTTGCAAAGTAAACGAGTCAGCTGTTTTCGTGATGGTCATGTTAGGTCAGCCTTTTTAAAAAACACAATGACGAAAACGCTCGCTCTGATTTGGCGATAAAGAGAAAACACTGCAGGACATGAAGCTGCAGGCATTTGTCTTGCAGTTCACTAAACTCAGAAAGTGACAATGGATGCCGATGACGTTGATGATGAAAACATGCTCCTAAGGTGGGGATATTTGGTTAATGAAATGTGTTGTTTTTTTGGCGCACGATCTATCGAGGCCATAATGCGGTCATGCATAAGTTAAAGTGAGATTCTTTTTCGAATTAAAACTTGCTCCGCGCAACAAAAATGCGCGGGCGCCTTTGAACTGCTCGCGTCTGTTTAAAACTTAAAAACGAGAGTAGGCTTTACAAATGCGCCCTATCCAGGAAGCAAACAGCTGTGAAACCGTCATGAGTACGGCTGACAGCGAAGGTGAGATAAGGCTCTCGTGATGGCGAGCAGCCGAAGTCAGGTTTTTATTCCAGCGTTTGCTGATAGCCTTCGTTTATTTCGACCCATATGACTTTCGCAGTATTCTGCTGACTGCACTTTCAACGTGAAATTCCACGCGTCAAACAGCACGGAGAGCGGCTAACTAGCGATGCTCTGAAGAAAAAAATAGAGAGAGAGAGGGAAAAGTAAAAAAGAATTCGTAACGCGCCGTAGCATCTCATTAGCGGACGAGTTACGGCGCGTGAGCGCGTCGGACCAAGCGAGAACATGACAAGACAGCCAGACACGCAAACACGTACTCAACAGAAAGAAACACACGCCCACCTGACATGCGAGTCTTCTTCCTCTTCACGGCACACCAAACACCTCTTCCAGCCGTCGCCGTACATTACCTCAACTTTCAGCACGCCCTCGCGAATACGCTGTGCGGACGGGGCAGCGCGCGCTTTCCTGCCGCAGAGACATCTATATACGTTCCCGCGCGATTACCTTCGCATGCTAACGACCCGCCCAGGGAGGGGTCTGGTTAAGTTAGCGGTGCACGCGAGGACGTAGCTTCCAGCGGTGCGCGCCCGTGCGAAGATGGCCTGCCGGCCCTCTCGGCAGGCAGCCACGTATAGTGCCGCGAGCGAGCAAACGTACTGCGTGGCTGTGATGGGGCCAGCGCGGCGCGGGAGAATTAATGTGTTCGCGCGTTCCCCGAGTCGGTGACAGCGCGCGGATTGTGCGAAGCCGGGGAAAAGAAAACCCGCCGGCGGAGACAGCCGTGCGTGGTGCGTGCATGAAATGCGCCCGCGTGCAAAGCGGCGGAGAAGTGTGAAAGAGAGTAATTTTACTCGGAATGTGCGGAGTTTAACGCCCTAAGACCGCTTGCTTGCCATGAGGCACGAGGATATGGTGTCGTCGTCGTAGAAGCGGTTCACGACTCGGCCTAAAACGCCGGGTGGATGCGTTCAACTCACGCTTAAATTTGTGCGCGCCAAGGTGATTTCGCGCTCATTTTCCCTTGGACGTTACACTGAGCGCCACACAATGCACACAGCCGAGGCCCAACCAGTTAGCTTTACCAGAGTCCTTCAAGCTGAAGGACTATGGTTTCACACCGAGCTGCTCTCTTCCTCAAATGTTATTTTTGCGCCCTGAAAAAATACGCTATCGCATTTCTCACAATCGAAGCAGCTCACTGTCAAAATCAGCGGCACCAAATCCCTCCTTGCATTCGGACCTGTGTGGCTGACTTTAGCCTCAACTTTGGCAGACCAGCTGAATTTCAGCCAAGCACATAAACTGAGTATTGCAACTACACCAAGCACTAAAACTACGCGGCAAATATCCTGGAGGTTAGGTCTTTCAGTACGACTCTGTTTCAAAAATATCCTACTTCTAAGTTCTTGTTTCAGCGAATGCGCAAGGCAGCCGCGAGGGACGGAACCCGTTAGTTGCGTGAGAGTATACACATCACATCGGTACGACAGTCTCTTCGGGATATATGCGAGGGCCATCAAAAAATGAAATGTCTACAAAGACGCGCACTGATCCATCGGTTATTTTATTTCGTTTTGGCATCAATAGCAGCAAGGGATGCGGCAGCGGGACGGCGACCATCACGATGCATGCATGCAATATCTGTAAGAGCTGTGGCCGAAAACATTGAAGCATATACCACCAACAAAAAGAGCATATGCAGCGAACTGACCGCTTCATTGGCGCCTGGATTCAGTGCTAACAAAAAGGTCATCTGCTACTTCCTGGAATATAACAGAGTCTACTCTAGGCTGCAAAGAGGAAACTTGTGAGATAATCGTTTGGCTAACTCTATGAAGGCGCACAAAGGGGTAGCCGGTAAATAATTAAACTACGGCAACGCAGTGTCCCTGACCCGCTTGAGCAGGTCACGCGTAATAACCCCAGCTAACCCCATGACATAACGTTCAAGCTGAGTTTTTATGCTATACTTTGGCAGTCAGGCCTCAGAGGTGTGAATTTGTTTGTGTAATTGTAGTAACAGTTTCAACAGAGCAGAGAGCACTCTTTAATGGTGACTAAAGAGGTTCACACGCATGGTAACTACACTAGGCGATATAATACGGCGAGGTTATGCACTCACACGCAATTAACGGTGCACTCACGGTGAAGGTAATTGCCCATGCCTTTCAGAAAAGTCGGAAGCGCGTTTTGTCGCGTGCAGCGCAAGAAGCACCAGCTAAATGCGCTAGAACATTAGCCACGTTTAGAGAAGAGTCCTGGCGCCACATGAGGGAGTACAGCGACTGAACACACCAGAAATGCGTTCTTCAAGGTCCACGCGCTTAGCAGAGATGTGCGGGCAAAGGTGGCCCCGATCGCACGATTTTAAACGAAAAGTATTTAGCACACGAATATATTCTTTGTAACAAGTCCTCCTTCCATCGCTTATCCGCGTGGCTTCGACTGCCTTGTAGGCATGTCGGCCCTGAAGGCATTTAGTACAAGGCGGAAACAATAAAGCAGCTACCGCGTCTGCAACGCCTCCGTACATGGCCGGGAAGGTAGTCACAAAATTACAACCTATCCGGTAGCCGAATCTGTAGAAATAAGCACCGAATCTGTGCAGAGACGCATTCATCGCAATCAAGGTCAATCGCGCACTCTTCGCCATTGTGGTCGTCTTTCCTCAAAGCGAAGTCCGAGCGTTTATCACCGTCCTTCGAAATGCAGCACACGCTCCGCCCGCAGCGTTATAACCCACTCCGAACGCGTCCTGTCGGTGATGAAATCGCGGCTTAAATCGCCGGAGAGCCTTTGTTGGAGCCGAGTGGTAAATGGCTCTTTCGACACGACTTTCTATGTTGATGACTGAAAAGCGACGGTTATCAGCTAAGACTCTTCAGCAGCATGGCGGAAACTTGGTCGACAGTGCCTGTATAAGCAGCTTATAGACAGTGTCACTGTGCTCCTAAGGGAAAGACACTCGGGTTTCTTAGTCAGCTACACGGTTTTTGCTGCCAAGTATGCTGAGAAACAGGGGGCGTCTCCTCACTTCCGCGTGCGTTCGCTGCTTTCCGGTCTCTCTCACGCCGGGTAACGTATTCCTCCCGCGCTACTCTCACGGTCTCGCTGCTGATTGTGCGGGCGGCGGCCAGACCGTTGCGGCGTGTCATCGACTCCGCGATTGCAGGGCAGGGTCTTCCCATGAGCTCTTATTGCTGCTAATTCTCTTTTTCTCTCCTTCCTTAATTCAACTCGGCGTTGTTATCTCCCCTACTTTTAACTTCACTGCGAGAGAGAGTTCCCGCTGACAGCCGCCATGATGCCCCCATCCGCATACAGTTTTTCTCCATACATATGGGTTGTCTTTTTAGTGTTATATGCATCTCCGCAATCGTGGACAACTTCCTGCCGACGCAACTAAAGGGTGCTCGCACTCGAAGGTTGAATAAAATTTTTACTTGACCACTCGCCCTGTCCGGGACAAGGTGTAATGCACCGTCTCTTCCAAAAAAAAAAAAAACAGTCAACGTGATTTGTTTCTTCGCCGCGTACTGAGGCAACCCTTAGCTCTGAACCTGTGCAAAAGTAAGGAGGCCCCTCTCCCTCATCTTTCGAGACCCTTGGTCTTTAGGGGTGCCATAAGAACTCCATTAACAGCTGGAAGGAAACATTCCCATTCATATTTTCCTATTTGCTCTAGATATTCGAAACGGGGTGAAACAGCAGCCTCGGAGCTGCGTCTTCATCCCGAGAAAAAAAAAAGTTGTAAACAAGTTACAGTTACGAAAATTCCCGAACGAGGAGAGCTTTGTGAGAGGGTGCATATTGTCGTCATGGAAAATAGAATTCCTCGCGAGACTAAGTCGCTTTCTTCGAACTTCCCTCACGCTCTACAGAACGCCGCAGTAAAACTGTTCATTTACTGCCTGGCCTGGACGAGTTTGCAACGAACACCACACGAAAGTCGAAGAACACGATGATGTGCAGCTGTTCCTCGTTTGCGCCATCTTCTCAAGCGAGGATGATAGGCTTTTCCACTGCGATGACTGCTGCTTCGTCTCAGGGTCGAACCCGTAGCCCAAGGCTCCCCGATATCAGCGCCCTTATGGGCACTTTTTTTTTTACTACTGTCTGTTATACGCACTCTGTACGAACAGATAATTTCCTTCTCGATCCGAACCTTAACGTTTAATCATCAATTAAGGCGTTGCCAAAACAGCAGCTTTCAGTTTCACCCATTGGCTAACTAATTCTTACAAACAGTACAAACTCTTCTCTCCAAAGCAGCAAGAACCCAGCATGTACAACGAAGGCAAAGGCGCTACAACGGAGGCAGTCCTCACTGTATACATTGAATTGGTTAATTGGTTGGTTTTTGGGGAAAGCCTCGGAAATGGCACAGTATCTGTCTCATATATCGTTGGACACCTGAACCGCGCCGTAAGGGAAGGATAAAGGAGGGAGTGAAAGAAGAAAGGAAGAAAGAGGTGTCGTAGGGGAGGGGGCTCCGGAATAATTTCGACCACCACCTGGGGATATTTAACGTGCACTGACATCGCACAGCACACGGGCGCCTTAGCGTTTTGCCTCCATAAAAACGCAGCCGCCGCGGTCGGGTTCGAACCCGGGAACTCCGGATCAGTAGCCGAGCGCCCTAACCACTGAGCCACCGCGGCGGGTACTGTATACATGCGAAGAGACAAATTCCAGCACGCCTACGAACTTCCCGGCCGCATTAGAGCCACGGCGTGCGCAGGCGTCGGTCGTCATCAGATATGCAGGCGCCATGTCAAGATTCACCAACACCAAGCTCGCGGCCGACATCCTGGCAGCCAATATATGTCCATTAAGGACGCTCGATTCAGGCGGTCCATGAACAACTACCCAAGAGAAAGAAGCCCACAGTGAGGGCGCTAGCGCAATTACATTATCGTTACCCGTTGCATTAGACCAGCAACGAGAGACGGGGAAAAATGAGTAGATAAATGGCCGTAAGGCAATTTGCGTTTCGTGTGCGCGCCTATGACGTGCGGCGTATACGTTCGGGCCAAGTTGACTGCGAGAGAAAAAAAAATGAAGAAGAAAGGCCTGTCCTCCGACCGAAGACGCCAGTCCGTGCGCGCGCCTGTCTCTCGCGTCAAGGGCTTGCCTACTACTAAGCCCGTATGCTCACCGCCACACAACCGTGCAGTGATTCCACCGCCGACGCAGCCGCGTACTGAGGACGCAGCGCGTGGCCCGGCCGGTGCCGACAAGCGTAATTAGGCTTCCCCCGAGGCGGGTCGGCTCTCGCGCCAACAACCTCGCTTGCCCGCCCCGCCCGCACCGCCGGCTGACTGCGCATTTCCTTCTTGGCTTCACGCGCGAAGCTGGAGGATAGTAAAACGGCAAGAAATACACACGCGGAAAGGGGCCATTTCTTGCGTTTCTTGGAGATTTCGCTTTTCTGTATTCGTTTGTTGCTCCGTCGTTGAGGCGCTCCCAGGCGGAGGAGCGGAAAGGTGTCGCTGAGAGGCGGCGGGCCCCGCAGGCAATTTTCCGGCCGTTAAGCAGTCCCTTTCGTTCCGCCCACCGCGAAACGTCTTCCTCCGTTCTTTCCTGGCGGTGCGCGACCTTAACCATCTCCACTGCCGCGCGGATTGAGCAGAGGCGCTCCTGCAGTGATGACGCTCGAGTCGTCTGGTATGTATGAATCGGTCGCTCTTATTTGCTGCTTGCGTAGCGTACGTATAGCGTGGATTAAGGTAGAGAGAGATGAACGAGGATTGGTGGAGGCTGCAATTACTGCTAAATGCAACGCTCGCGTGCAAAAACCACAGCTCAAGTATCTCGACAACGCGATACCGGAAATCGATGGTGGTGTCAATTGTTACTATTTCCGCCTGTCGGTGGTTGTTTTACATCCCATGTATCCCAATACGTAGGCGTTTTGTTTCAAACTAACAGATTCGCGTTGAAAGCTACAAAAAAAAAATTAGAGTTATTGCTTATTCTGCGTGCTTTTCAATATTCGGCACTATACGATTTAGTTCAGACGGCACGTACGTTATTAGGGACCTTTAGATTAGGGTGGCTCTGTAGCTCAGGCACAGGAATATACCGGGGCGACAGTGGGCGTGCGCAGGACAATAACTGGAGGGGCGTTATTGTCCTGCGCCTGCGCGCCGCGTATATTCCCTATGCCCCTAACCGATGGGTTGAAGTCTCCATTAATTACCACAGTATACATGCTGTGCAGTTAGGATAACATTAAACCTATACGCCTTAACCATTCGGTGTCTTGAACTTTAGCCGCGCGGCGCAAGCATTGCGCGCAAAGCATGTACATTTTGTTTCTGCGGCGGATAAATTGAAGTTTGTGTCAGATCCGAACAAGACCTGTATAACATTCGAGCTTCAGGCACCAACAGGCGGAAGGTACACCAGGAAGGAGAGCGCTGTGCACAATGAACGAAGAAAGTAATAAGCATCACTCAAAGAAGACACGGCCTCATACCTTTCCTCGATATGCATGCAAATAACTCCCAGGATTCTCAAGACTATTACTGTTACAGCTTCAAATGAAACAGCTATGCATTTCTGCGATCACACATAAGGTAGGGCGACTGCAGTCGTCGGTGGACGTTGGAGTCATGACCAGAGCAATAGGAGGGCGTGCTTTGTGAAGAATTATCTCCGAATTAGACCATGTTAGGGCGCGACATCAGTCTTTGGAAAGCGAGTTTTGAAGCTATTGGCTAATCACACACGGCCTAACTATCGGCTGAAGCACGACTAGCCCATTCTCAATAGTCCGCGTTTACATGCATGCGACAAGACTCCAGTCCACTCTTTGAGGGAAAGTACGTAAACGTCGAGGTAGAGAGTAGAGGACCAGTCATGCCTTTCCTTCTCAAAACCTATTTTTTCGCTCGAAAAATTGGCTCAAGGACGCATTCAAACCGCCGCGGTGGTTCAGTGGTTTAGGCGCTCATCAGTGAGCCGGAGTACCCGGGTTCGAACCTGACCGCGGCAGCCGCGTTTCGATGGATGCGAAACGCAAAAGGCGCTCATGTGCTGTGCACGTTAAAGATGGCCACGCTGTCGAGTTATTCCGGACACCTCCACTACGGCACCTCTGTCTTTCTCCTTTCACTCCCTCCTTTATTCCTTCCCTTACGGCGCGGTTGCGGTGGTCCATCGGGATATGTTGGAGAGTAAATATGTCATTTCCTTTCCTCAAGGCCAATTTTTCGCATTCATGCAAACGCGGCTAGTGTCTCCAACTGGTTAAATAACCTCTGTCTTTTAAAAGGAATTGATGCTGCCTCGGAGAATGCGTTCAAGGCCATGCTCTACTGTAGTTCTGCACCGCAAGATGATAAAAAAAAAATCAGAGGTAAGATGATCAGCGTCGTGCATAAAAAGTGCGCATTGTGACATAACGTCGCTGCCGCAGTCGCTCGCGACAGCTCTCTGAGATTCCACTCTCCAGATATTTGAACCCCGCGCACATACCTGAGGTAGAGGTACCGTCGACTGGTCACGGTGCTCAGGTGACTGTAACAGCAGCACTAGCAGCGTTGGCAAGCGCCGTCCACAGCTCCGGACACTCATTTTCCAGCACAGAAAAGAACACGGAACCGAAGCGCAGACCTCGGCCAACGACCGCAGCAGCAGTAGCAGAAGACGTCGACGTCACAGATGGAAGACCCTCACAGAGGTGTCGTCTGCTAGCGACGACGCGGTAACGGCAGTATCCTCGGGACCGGCACATCACCAAGGCGGCCCTTGCGGCATGCCGTGCACCGTTACAGACTCCTCTTGACAAGCACGGTTAGGGGGAAGGACAGGGCGTTCGGGACGATGTAGAGACCACCGCCGCCAACTTCCAGAAAGCAGCAACCGGGGTGGTCGCAAAAAACGCCGATTCAGCGCCGATTCCCGCTTGTCGTCTGTGCGTGCGAGCGCGCGACGAAACTGCTTGTCGGTGTCCGGGCGGCAGCAGCAGCACCAGCAGAAGCGTCAGCAGTCGACGCGCCAGCCCCCCCGCCGCGCTCTGAGGAGACGGTCTACGCCGCCGAACGGAAATCTTGTCCGGCGTGAATAAGCTGTTCGGAGGGGCGCCGGGAGAGGGCGAACAAGTGCCGCCGAGAGGGAGAACCAGGTTGCCGCATCGGCCGCCTCCCATTGGAAGCCCAAGCGGCGAGAGCGTTCTTGCTCGCTCCTCAGCTGGCGTTGGCACCACCACACGATCACGTTCTTCGGCGTGAGACCGCGCGGCGACTCCAGTCTACGCACCCCCCCCCCCCCCCCCCCCACCCTTAGCCACCCCGAGTTCATTCTTGCCATCGTCATATATTCTGTTAACAGGTGAGTTATCGTGGTGGAGAAACAAGGCGTAGTATCCAGGGGATTTAATAAGTGGGAGGAGGAGGGGACCTGCTATCTTATTATTGCCTCCGCCTCGCCTACAAACCACAGCGCGCGTCTCTCCCATTGATACGCGGCCTCGCAGGAATCCGACGTGACTCAACAATGGCGCTTGCAGCAGGTTGTACTTTTGTGCCGGTGACCGCCGCGTTTTTAACGTCCCGCCCCCCCCCCCCCCCCCCCCCCCCCCGAGTGTACGCTGTACGCCGGTTAGGTACCGGCGTTTCACCTATCGTTTCACAACAGAGCGAAAATTTGTTAAGCTCTCGTTAGCAATCTCGATAACGTTAATGAACGTAATGCGTGTATTAGGCATAGAAAGAGATACCATCTCTCTGATGTTTTCGTTTAGCTGCCTGCTGCACGCCTCACCGAAAGGCTGACCTTGTTATTAACTGCAGCATGAGAGCACACGAGCTACTCAGGTCACTTGTGAGGAGAGGAGAAGACATATGAAAAGAAGGGGGTGTTGCACAATTTTGCCCTTTTCTGCTGACTACGCCTGCCAATGATGTTTTGGTTAGGGGCAGCTCGGGCTACTGGTCTGGAGTACCCGGGTTCCAACCGACCGCGGCGGCTGCGTTTCGAAGGAGGCGAAACGCAAAGGCGCCCGTGTGCTGTTCGACGTCAGTGCACGTTTAAAGATCCCCAGGTGGTCGAAATTATTCCGGAGCCATCCACTACGGCACCTCTTTCTCCTTTCTTCTTTCGCTCCCTCCTTCATCCCTTTCCTTACGGCACGGTTCAGGTGTCCAGTGATATATGAGACAGATACTGCGCCATTTCCTTTCCCCAAAAACCAACCAACCAACGCCTGCCAATGCGCGCTGAGCGATTAGTACTCAACATCAGCTGCGTTTTCTTTGAATCCTTGGCCAAATAATGCAGCAGAGTTGTAACACATCTCGAGGAGTTGGAACACTTGAGAGCACCAGATTTCCGATACCCTCAGGCAATATGCATCGAAAATAATGAATATTACAGCACGCTTAAAAAAGCAGTAGTCGTTTTGTTAAGGCACCCCAGAAGAGCAATGAAAGCAAGAGAAATTGGCAACGACGCTTCGTATTCGTGCCAAAGTGTGCATTCATCTGATGATGGAAACCCATCGCGAAGAATGCGGTACAATGGTCACGTGCGCATGCATGCTCGTTCTCATTCTCATCTTCTCATTCTCTGTGCTGAACTCCATTTTGTGGATGTGGGCAAAAAAAAAAATAACCAGTAAAGAACTTGGTGACGACATTCCTCAGCTGATCGAGGACAGGACTGTAAATGTCCCTTGACTTCCTAACCAGTCTAACTAGCAGCAGTTTGCGCTTAACGCATCCTCGTTCCCGCTGTCACCTCGCGCGTAATGTCTCTTCGAACATCGACGCCATAAAGTTGAGCACAGCAAGACTGTGAAGCCAAATCGCGCCATTACAGGAGCATGGACATTAAAGACCCCCTTTTTTATGGCACGACGCGTTTAGGACGATATGCGGATAGGACGTACCCAAATCAGGACAGGCGTGATACGCGCGTCTTCAAGTGGGGTGACATCGAAGGCCAGAGCAGTGGATGCACAGCCAAGGCGTCAGTAAGGAAAGAACTCGTCTCCGCTCTGCATTCGCGATAAGCTACCAGAGAGCACGCATCGGGAAGGCACCGCATGTCGCGGCCTCTTTAATAAATCTCGACGTGCGCGCTCAATCGCGTTCCTGTTCGGGGGTATCTGTTGCTTTGCTCTTCGGTTCACTAGATAGTACGAAAACAAGGATTCCTGAAGTTCAAGCTAAAAAACAAAAATGAAAACATGGACGGAGAGACGAAGGAAGTGTTCGCTGATCGGTACGCCTCTTTCTCTCTATTTCTCTCTTTTTTGCCACGTGTTTTCGGACATCTTCGAGACTTGCAAGATCGGAGGACATTATACAGGACACACCGAAAAGGCTTCGCTCTGGTTTCTATTCCTTCCCACGTCTCAGGTCATCGCGCTGTATATGTTTTTTCAGGTCGAAAAAAAACGACCGAATAGCGCCCAAAATACGACAAAATGTCTCGTCGTTTAGTCGTAAGGCTGATTTTTCTATGGTATTGAAGCGTTTTTCTTTGGTATTGTTGTGCTTTCTGTAGTATGTATCTGTACTGTCGTTTCTGCAAGGAACAGCACAATGCTGCAGAAATATTTCAGTGTCTACAGGTTCTTGACCAGAAAACATAATGAAATATATCTGTTCTGACAGCAGAAAATTCCTGTTCTGTTTTTAGAATGGTTTGCCTTGTTTTCTGTCTCACAACACTACAGCAGCGACTGCACATCACCGTCATCTTTACCTGATGCACACTGAATGGAGGCTTTGCAGACGGCGAAGCGGTACTACGAGTGATCCCCGGCACTAGGAACGATGTCTGTATACCACAAGGGCACTCGAAAGGTCGCCGTGCGCCCAGCTACTGCCGAGGTGAAGTTACGGGTCAACGACCGGCGGCTTTCAGCGACAGTCTGCACAGCCGCCTGTGACATATCCCACGTATGGCGTATGCCCAGCCATGGACGATGCATTCAGCGAGCGGAGCATCACCTATCCTTACTCCTAGGCCCATACCCCTTAAGGCCAGTACCCTTCGTGACTGCACAAAGAACGCTCGTGCCTGCGCGTGCACACAAATAATGTCTACACCCCCCTCAGCACCCCCCCCCCCCCCCCCCTTCCTTTTCTTTCTCTTGGTCCGTACTGCACTGGACGGACCCCATCTGGTGGACCAGATTCGGAGGGCTAATGACTCGGTCGCAACGAACGCAGGGGGCGCCTTGCACGGCCGACGACGTGAAACAGCGTGGCGTCGGAGGCCAGTTAGCGCTGAGGGGGAGTCGCTTCGGCGAGCGCCACATTGCCTTCGCTGGCAAGCGCCGCGCGGCCAACGGCACGCACCTCTCTCCACCGTATACTACAGGCGCTACACTACTATAGCTGGTCGCGGTCAAGCCTTCGGCATTATCCCCGTGACCTCGGCGGCGCAGAGAGCGACCCCCGAACGTTGATGATGACCCTCACCCCCCCCCCCCCCCCCCCCCCCCCCACCCCTCTCCCATCTCCCCCCCCCCCCCCCCCGGCTTTTTATTTAGCGGCGCACCAGAGCTAGACGACAAGTGTCCAGAGCACCGCGCTTGAGCGGCTTCTTGTTGGTTTTTGCTGCGTGCGGTGGCGGTTGGTGCGTGCGCGCCCTCACGCGGTGCCGTACGGTCTCCCCAGGGGCGCGCGTGTACTGCCTGCATTTGCGCTGAAATACAATGGTGTGTAGAATGTGTAGAACAGCACGCCAGTGGCATTGCTGCGGCCGCTTCAGACTCCCCCGCGCACTGTGTGCACGCGGTGGTGCGTGGCTCTGCGCGAAGGAGGCTGCAGAGTTGCCCCGAGCCACTGACGTCGCCCTTGCACGCTCAGTGGGCGCATGAGCAAGGCCTAATGAGCGTGAGCGTGGCGCGCAGTACGGGCAACGTGCCACGTCCGTTAGTGCAGTGCAAGGGTGCCCTGCGTGAACGCGAGCCATAAACTGTGCTTCTGCGAGAGAATTCCTGATTTGGTTGTTCTATTCTGGAAAGAAATGTCCCGCAGAAATGTTTCACTAACATGGTATGTTAATGTATGTTGACATGGTATGAGAGGTTCACCGTCCCAAGACTGGCTGCACATGGGCCACGTGCCTGTAGATAAAGATGGAAGGGCTTGGCAAAAAACACGAATTTTTGAAAAAAAAATCTGCTTTTTCCCTGTGTAAAACAGAAAAAAAATCCAGACGTGGTCTTGGAGGGCTCGTAAATGAGGTATTTATTAATTGTTCATGTGAACATTACAACTCCGATGAACTGCTGCGTCGCAACAATAAAAAATAGAAACTGCATTCACTGAATACCCGCCGCGGTGGCTCAGTGGTTAGGGCGCTCGACTACTGATCCGGAGTTCCGGGTTCGAACCCGACCGCGGCGGCTGCGTTTTTATGGAGGCAAAAACGCTAAGGCTCCCGTGTGCTGTGCGATGTCAGTGCACGTTAAAGATCCCCAGGTGGTCGAAATTATTCCGGAGCCCTCCACTACGGTACCCCATTCTTCCTTTCTTCTTTCACTCCCTCCTTCATGCCTTCCCTTACGGCGCGGTTTAGGTGTCCAACGATATATGAGCCACATACTGCGCCATTTCCTCCTCCCAAAAACCTATTATTATTATTATTATTATTATTATTATTATTATTATTATTATTATTATTATTATTAATCAGCTGCCATTTCCTCGCTACCGCATACCCGTGCCTAAAGGATTGGTTTGCTGGAAAAAAATTAGCTTGCAGTAATCTCTAGTCTGGCAACACTGCACCAATTGCCATGTCTCATTTCTGTAAAGAGTTCATAGGCGCTAAGTGCCAAGCGTGACGATGATACAGAAACAAACTGCGGTTGCATCCGAACATCCTCTTGCATTGCAACATGTGCAGACACCACGTAAGACTGCTTTATGTTTTTAAAGTTTTTTTTTCCTAGTGTTTGCCACATCACTTTGTCTCAGCCGCCGAATAATAATAATAATTGTTTTTTTTGGGGGGAAAGGAAATGGCGCAGTATCTGTCTCATATATCGTTGGACACCTGAACCGCGCCGTAAGGGAAGGGATAAAGGAGGGAGTGAAAGAAGAGAGGAACAAAGAGGTCCGTAGTGGAGGGCTCCGGAATAATTTCGACCACCTGGGGATCTTTAACGCGCACTGACATCGCACAGCACACGGGCGCCTTAGCGTTTTTCCTCCATAAAAACGCAGCCGCCGCGGTCGGGTTCGAACCCGGGAACTCCGGATCAGTAGTCGAGCGCCCTAACCACTGAGCCACCGCGGCGGGGCAGCCGCCGAAAGCCGCCCGCTAAGCGAGTGCATTTCACGGTAGCTCGAATGCGAGCCTTCGAACCTCGAAGGCTTGAAGCCAGTATCGGTCTTAGCAACAAACCTATCCGACAGGTGCACATTGCTTGTGTCAACGCTTCATCAAGTGTCCTCCGCACTGCCATGCAGTCTGCCCAATAGACGTTCCTAAAAAGTGCACACATCGGCTTGTCTGTGAGCTCCATTCTTTTCCTTGGCGCAGTCAGCTTTCGACGATATAACGCCCAAATCGCACAACTTCACAGGACTGGCTTCTGGAGAGACGTAAGCAGACAGGATTCCTGAAATACAGTCGTGCAGAGACTGAACAGATTACCCTCCGACGGCCACTCTTCGCACCTTGAACTGTTGCTCTACATGCGCCTTCCTTCATCTTCATGGGTGCGAATGCATACAAAAGTATTCACGATCGTTAACACACGCGACCAAATGGCAGTCTTTGGGAAGCTACAGCACCAAGCAATATTGCACATATGTGAACAAGAGTCCATGAAAAAGTGTTTTGGGTGTCAAACTTCGAGCCTATACCTGGATACAAATTACCTGCATATTCTTATTTTCGGCATCTTTCCGATCTTTGAAAAATTTCAGGCGAAGAAAAGTTACTTTTCCTTGTTTTCTTCCAGCATTCAAAATTACCGGAAATTTTAAACTCTACCTTTAGACGCCGTTGTGAAGGGCCCCTGATTAATTTTCCTCCTTTGGGGTTCTTTAATGTGCACTAAACAGCACAGTACACGGTGCTTTTGCGATTCGCCTCCATCGAAATGCGACCGCCACGGCTGGGATTAGATGCCACTACCTTGGACTCAGCACCCGGGCGCCATAGCCACTGAGCCACCACGGCTGGTATGTGTCGACAACGTTAACATGAGCGAGAGCCATGCACCCAGAAAACAAGCTGTCTAGCCATTTTTTTCTTTTGAGTACTTTTTTCTTTACTCTACTGACGTCAGTGGGAATTATTCCCTCTTTAAAATTACCTTCACAGTCCACTAACAACGTTAGAGTATCATCTTTACTGCTCCGACTTGTTAGTTGTATAGTAACCTAGTTTTCCAACTGTTAGTCGTTGCGATTGGTCAGTAGATCCGGTGCGGGGTCTGAGCTCCAAAGAATTTTTCTTCACCGATCAACACTTCAGCTCTAATAATAATAATAATAATTGGTTTTTTTTGGGGAAAGGAAATGGCGCAGTATCTGTCTCATATATCGTTGGACACCTGAACCGCGCCGTAAGGGAAGGGATAAAGGAGGGAGTGAAAGAAGAAAGGAAGAATAGGTGCCGTAGTGGAGGGCTCCGGAATAATTTCGACCACCTGGGGATCTTTAAACGTGCACTGACATCGCACAGCACACGGGCGCCTTAGCGTTTTTCCTCCATAAACACGCAGCCGCCGCGGTCGGGTTCGAACCCGGGAACTCCGGATCAGTAGTCGAGCGCCCCTAACCACTGAGCCACCGCGGCGGGGCTCAGCTCTAAGCTGCGAATCTCTTTTTCAGCCGTGGCTGGGATTATGTGGATGCGAATTATAGCGGCTCCCATGTTGGACCCTATACTCCAACTTGCGGAATTCCCTTAAATACACTGGACTATAGGAATATCCAACACATACGTAGGGATAGCGTCGTTCTATACGGTAGTGATGCGTCGTTGAGGATGATACTGGCGGGTGGGACAAGGTGAATTTACGGAGGGAACTAAGCTCTATATTCCGTACACAGCCCTAAAGTGCCGTTGAACAACGACGAACTCTGATAAGTGTCTATAACTCGGCTTCTCTGGCTATAATTCGGCTAGTACTCGGTTCCTCTGACGTCTCTCTTTGTAGACCAAAGCACCTTGTGTCATGGCGCGCTTTGGCCAAAGCTTTCCTTGCGCCATTAGAATTAATCATCATCGTAAGTTCCGGATACACAGACGCCGATTGTTGTTAGTGCATTGGTGTGCCGTTTGCGACTGTCGAGTACGCGATGGTCACAATGTTATTGCGCATTTCCTGAACCTGCGCGACTGTACGTACTGAGGCATCGATCGCGATGACAACTGATGTAAGTGTTAAGGGACATCAAGAAGAGTAAGAACAAACAACAAAACAATGCGTTCTCTACGGGCAGCCAAGTGAGCCACGAAGCTGAGCACCAGGCCAGCTCGCACTTCTGTCACCTGTCGCAACAAACACGACGGCCATTTCTACCCTTGTATTTGCTCTCTAACGTAGTATACTTGTTCGGGAGATCTTGCACGACGCTTAAGCTACCTCGGGCAAGCCAGTGTATCACTCTGACTTCCTATTTGTTAGCGAATGTCTGCACTGTTGCGAGGAGGAGGCAGACTTTAATGATTAGTGGAAATGCTCTCCTGGTAGCCGTCTACCTGGCAGGCTGCCCCACAAGAGGGTGGAAAAGCACATAATTCCATGTGTTAGCAAAGCAATGGCCTTAGAAGCTATTGATTCTTTTACTGGAAGTGGCGTCACTTCCGGCCTGGCAATCTCATTGTCGCATCGCGCTTCCTCGTCACGGGGTCTGATGACGTCAATGCGCCGTCACAGCTCCTCGACCAATAAGCAGTTCTTCTGACACATGACGTCGTATTTTTTTTTTTCAGTGTGCTTCTAATCTCATCGCATTAAAATATGAAACCGAACGTGAGCACACAAAACTCTCATGCACTTACTCGCACACACATGGTTTTCAGAGGGTTCGTATTAGACCAGTGCTGTGGCGCTTCGTAGTTTATAAGTATAACTATAGGATATTCCGTTTGGCGTCGGCAAGTGAGAGAGGCAAAAGAAATACCGCGTGACCTTCCGTTTGTGCTTGTTGCATCGTTCTTTCTATGTTTGATCTATACGTACTTGGTATCGTATTTGCGGGTTTACTGAAATCTAGGGTCAACCCGAACCGGCGCCGCACGGAACTCTTCCCTCCCTTCAGCAACCACGGAATCTTCAACTCTTGTAGAGCGCCTTTCCTCTTGGATCCAGCCTCGGCTTTCTCGGCAGCATGGGGTCACGGCATCACGAGTGCGCTGCCCTTAGATGTATACCGCGGCCGCACTCGACCCGTCATAGTGATGCTCATCGGTCATAATCGCGAAGCAGTCACGACCAGCCGACGGCGCACGTTACAGATCCTTTTTCAAATCCATTAGCGACCGGGTCTCCGAAGACGCTGAAAGGGCGGCAAGCAGTGCCGGTATCGCGGAGACGAGTTCACGTTTACAGGAAGCGGTAAGCGTTCGATCGAGCCTATTGCCCGGAACTGTGTCACAAGATGCAGGAAGCGATTGAATGCCGGCCAGTTCTTCCTTTTGAACCTCGAGCCCTGGTCACGTGGAACCAGAAGTCGACTGGAGATGCAGCGGGGTTTCCCACCACGCTCAATCCGTCATAACACTGCAAACGCCGCGCATGCTCGCGTCCTGCCTTCATGGCTGCAGCTAAAGTTTGAAGGATAGTTTGCGTGCAATAATAAAGAAGAGGGCTAACGAAACTACGGGCATTTATTTCGGTATATTCGTGTATCTTTACGACTCATTTCTCGTTCACTTGTCTAGGTATGACTTCTTGGCAGTGTTCCTTACCACCGTGCTAACAGAGTATACCCAGGACATTTTCGCCGCACATAACCAGCGTTCGAAGGGAGTAGGGGCGATAAAAACTCTGAATTTTGCCCTTCCCTAGGCCGAAAGAGTTACGAAAGCGGTGCCTCATAGACACCCCCCCCCCCCCCCCCCCGGGCGGGGCAATTCCTGACCAGACCACAGACCTTAACTGCATGACCAAAGGTGGCACATTCTTAGTGTCCAGCAAGTAGGCACATGTAAGAAATTCTCCATCGTCATCGGCCAGCGAGTGAAACCACGACGAAGGTGCTTCACCCGCATTAGAAAGGCTGTGATCACGTGATCTGGAAAGCGTGAGGCCATCGCGTTACCATCGATGTTATTAGCCCTCCAAAACCTTCTCAATACAGCTATCTCCGTGAAATATAGATCACGTTACGCTATCTTCTTCTTTTTTTTTTTTTGTCGCACTGTGTGGAGGGAGAACAGAACTGCCGTGAGCCTCTATGCATCGCGTTGAAATGAAGTGTGGAGTTAAAGCACGAGCTCAACCCTGCACAATGACGTGATGAGAAAGGCGGCAGCAACGACAATGACGACAGTCAGCCAGAACAAATCGCCAGTGAGCATACGTCACATAAAAGTGCGCCAAAGGATATCGTTTGATCGACGATTGTTTGTAGTGTATGACATATGCGGACACGGAGATACGAAGGTGTAAAATGCATTCCTGTCTTAAAATGGCGCTCTGTTCAGGTGTCCAACGATATATGAGACAGATACTGCGCCATTTCCTCCCCCCCCCCAAAAAAAAAATTATTTTAATCACTTGTTTGATAAGTGCCCTATATAGAGTTATCACGCAAGAGTCGAGATACACTGCGGTCTTATTCCTTTTTTTTTCTTTTGGAGGAACGAGGCGACACCTAAGGCACAATTTCCACAAATAGCTCCGTGCGGTCTTTGTCCACCTACCCTGCCGATTCGCGCCAAAAGGAAGCAGATCTTTGCAGACCTGTCCCCGTTTGGGCGCGCAGCTACTGTACGGTCGGTTGTGTACTGCCCAAATAGCTCGAGCACGGAGAGAACAAAGCGACAGCAATGTGGCTGTGCGCATTGAAAGGAGGGCGTCGACGTATACGTGAGCCACGTTGGGCGAAGTCCAGCTGAGAAGCGGCATACCCGCATGGCGACACAAAGGTCCCTATTCTGGCAAACGCTCTCCATACGGCGCGTGATCTCGTACTTGGCTTCTCTCTGCGACACTGCGTGCCGACAGTTGAGTGAGCTCGTCTATGCGAGTACGCCGAGGGAACTTGAGCCGAAGTTATTCTTGTGTTTGTGCGCACTCGCCTGGCGTTTGTATTGAACGTAGCAAAGAAAGTGTGATGAAGAAGATACAGCGTCGCAGTTTTAATGTAGTGGCATTATTAGCCCCATGGCTCCAAAATGCATCGTTGGCCAGAAAATTCGCCCATTGGCTGGAGGGAAGGGCGGTCACCACATGGGAACATTCTCATTGGCTGGAGTGAAGTGACGTCAATTTCGCCGATGGCATCAACAGCTGCTAATACTATCGCACTGCCATCGCATAGTGGAATTAGGTGTCCTTATGAATTTTTATAATTTACTTATTTAGGGCCCTTTAACATCAACAAGGGAATAAATTTCTCGTAAGCTATTTCTTCTCATTCCCGCTGAAGAGAGAGAAAAACTGCACCTTCTACGAGGACTACCTTGACCATGTGACCACACAGGGCATATTACTGACAGCTCCGATCTCACTTCTCTCCATTGAAAAACATTTTCATTAGCCAGTACAGAGATTCGGTTATAGTACTCACCACGCCGGCGCCCCATATAACTAACTGTGCATAGGGCGTCCTATACTCAGCTGTCGCCGTGAGATATGGCGATCGCTTCACCATTCGCGAAATTCCAATGAGCGGTTGGCAATTGACCGTGCATAGTAGTCAACCAGAGCACCCGCAGAAACGTTATTAGCAAGCCAGGCTTACTTTCCCGTGTGTCTGGTGTCCTGTCTCTCACTTGCCCTCTGGACTTTGTCCGCCCATCCGCACACGTGGAAAGAGGCGCCTGTGTAGAGCTCAATCTACTCCTGATTTTTGCGCCTGTGCTTATCCTGTACACACGCGTGCACCTGCCAACATGTGCGGACGCCGAACATTGGGTAACGGACCAACAACCCTTTTTAGGTAATTCCAGAAGTAAGGTCTCCAAAGCGCCGCGGTTGAAGGGAAACTATTCTCGCTGCTTTTCGCCACACTGATACGTTCGATCTTTCCCCCTCTTCCAAACAAGCCATTGCTCCATCCTAAAGTGATGGTCAGTCTTGGCTCGGCAGCCGGTTGTAATGGGACTCCCGTTGGCCGTTGGCCGCCAATGACAAGGGCGAAGTTCGCGCAGTTATTCGGTTTTTGAAAGCAAA
>NC_135500.1:208444009-208559009 GCF_052857255.1 Amblyomma americanum
TGAAAGCAAAAGGCGTTCAACATATCGAAATTCATCGCCAGTGGACGGAAGTGCACGAAGAGTCGTGCACAGATGCCGAAAACGTACGCAAGCGGTGTCTAGTTTACAGCTGGTCGCACTGAAATTGACGACCAAGGAAGAAGCGCGAAACCGCCAATTTCTGACGAGACTGTCCCGGAGGTTGAAGAAATGATGCGGCAAGATCAGGGAGGGGATCACGGTCGACTGTCTCTGCATTCTAGTTCCTGAGGTTTCTCGATACACCATTCATGGATTGTGTCAGAAAAGTCAAAATATCGGAAGGTGTGCGCAAGATGGGTCCCGCGGATGCTGGCACAGCAGACCGCCGACGGCAGCACGTTGCGCTTGTGCGACGATTGGGCTTCATTCACTTCGTTCAGAGCGTCGAGAAGCATCTAAAACAGGCGCATATATTTGGGAATTACGCCGATGAGGTTACATTAAAAGCCTTTTAACTACAACCTTCTACGCATTTAGAGCGGCTAAAGAATTAATGGTCGCGGAATAACTGAAGCGTTATGAAATAAACATAAATGAACTCCATGGAGCAGCCAAATAAAATACTTCATTTTGAATTCTTTCGACGTTTAAAGTTGATATTTCTAACCACTCGTACTGCGTAGGCAACCCTGTTTATATGCATACGAATGACTTTTGATCAAAAATCGAGCAGTCTGAAGGATTCGCGCATGTGTACGTGCTTGCCTTTTTCTGCCCCTACGCGTCCGTGCAAATCCGGCCTTTATAACACGAGGAATGTGGCTGACGCCTCCAGTTCGAAACGAACGGCGGAAACCCGGAAGTAAGAAGGCAGCGCGTCACCGACGGACCGTAGCATGATGCAGGCTTGAGGCGTCACGGAACCGAGGCAGACGAAACGACGATTACTGTCCTCGCCCCACGACTGTCCTCGCCGAGGACGCCTCCGAGGACCGCGCACGCCCGACGAAGTCGGAAAAAGGATGCCTCACTCAGGCAGGAGAAGAAGCCGCAAAGCAGCGGCGACGACCACTTTTTGTGCCATGCTTTGTCTCGTTTGTGGTCTCCTCACTGTCGCTCGTCTTTCAGCAAACACTGCGCCGCAGTCGCCGCATTGTCGTCGCTATGCGGCAAAGAAGCATTAGCGAGCGAACTTCCATTACCACGTGGCAGCGACGACCGCCCGACGGAAGCGCACGCAGTACCGGGAGACGTATGTGCGCCGTTGTTCGGGAAGAGAACGACCTGCTGCTGATGCTGCAGCGGCCTTCGCGGGTGCCCGCTCTCGCATGCAATGCCTTCAGTCCCGCGGGAGCGCTGCCGCATACCCTTGTTGTTGCTGTGTTGCGGTACGATCTTTCGTTTTTCGGCGCGGCATGTGAACGAGAAGCGAACGAAAAGAAAAAAAAGAGTCGAAGAGAGAGAGATAGAGAAAAGAGGCGCCCGCCCATGGTAGTACTACGCAGTCTCCGCCGCGGAGAGATATGAACGTGCTGAGCCCTCTGGCGAGCGGCGCGGCGGGCCTGGCCAACCACTTTCTTGGCGAAAGCAGCCGGTTAGTGCCCCGCGGAAAGGGAGCGGGCCTGGAAAGGTACGAGAAAAGGAAATAAAAATGCGCGCATTCTCCCGAGTGCCGGGTTTTTGTGAGAACGTCTCTCGGCGAGAGATGTATGTGTATGCGCGCGCGCGCGCTCGCGCCTGCATGGAGGACTCCGCGCTGGTCTCGCTTCGTTTCGTCGGAGCAGCAACTCCCAAGGTGCAGCAGAGCTTTCCGCGCACGAGGAAGACGCAATTTCCGCGGCCAAGTTGGCGTGCCAAGAGCACGACGAGTGCTCGCGTATTCCCGCGGTGTTTCTCGCTATTTTTTATTATGTTTCTTGCTTTTTTTGAGAGAACGCGAACTGCACATTCGTGCGAGCTCTGCTGAGCCCTTATTCGTTCATTTCTGCAGTCTAGCTGCTGCGAGGGTTTTAGTTGAGCAAACAAGAAACCGCGGCGTCTTAGCATCGTTGACAACGAACGGATGTCTTCTTTTGAGCGCTCTTCTATAGCCACACGATTGTACGGCAACCACCCTCGACGATATACGCCGAGAATATTTTGTTCATTAATTATAGTTCTTATATTTGTCGGGGTGCGCCCTGCGGATCACATCCCTAAAGACGAAAGCAAGGTGAGGGTATGGTATGGTATGGCGATGATGATGATGGGGGTGAATTTTTATGACGCAAGGGCATCTGTGGCCAAAGAGCGCCATAGCACAAGGTATTTTTCTTCTACTCAAGGTGGGGGCAAGCATTTCACCCTAAATAAGCCGAGCACCAGACCAGGGGAAAGCTTGCACCCATTGTATCACCGGTGGGTACCCGGCGGCACTGGGGATCGAACCCCGCACCTCCCGCATGCGAGGCGGATGCTCAGACCACTAGGCCTCCGCTGCGGTGTTTGTATGGTATGGTATGCATACGTGATAACGTACGTGAGATTTAACGTCCCGTAGCATCGGCTGAACTACGAGGAACACATCGTATTGAATGGCTCGGAATTAGTTGCGACCACCTGAGGTTGTTTAACATGCCCCGACATTTTGGTCAGAAGTTCCGCCTCCACCGAAATGCGGTCTTATCGGACGGGGTTCGATGCCGTGACCATGAGCACAGCATTGGAACGCCAAAGCCGCTGAGCCATCCCGGCGGGTAGAGAACCAACAGAGTCTTGTTTAACAACCAACCACCGGTTGGATGGGCCCCAGGCGAGAAAAGTGTAACGGCTTCCTTAATGAATCAAAGCCCTAATTGCGTTGGCGAAATTAAAACAGCACATCGTACAGTCTCGTGCCTTTTAGTTTGGAAATTGTTGGCATACCCTCACTACACCTGGAGCTAGCTGATTCGCTGATACAATGAGAGAGCAGAGTGCCGCAGTAACACATAGATGAAGTAGGTGTAGGTCGCCCAGCGTGCACAAATTCAAATATAGGTTGACAGTGAAATATTTTAACGGGACAGCGTTTAAGGTCCCGTTCAGAGGAAAACCCGGTTTATGCGTGGCTGGGGAGTTCTGATTGGCCGAGAGGGTAACGATGCAGGAAAGCAGTTTCGCTGAAATTAAAAAAAAAAAAAAGGTGGTGAAGTGGTTAGGGCGCTCGTCTATGAGCCGGAATACCTGGGTTCGAACCCGGCCGCGGCGGCTGCGTTTCGATGGAGGCGAAACGCTAAGGCGCCCGTGTGCTCTGCGATGTCAGTGCACGTTAAAGATCCCCAGGTGGTCGAAATTATTTCGGAGCCTTTCACTGCGGCACCTCTTTCTTCTTTCACTCCAACCTTACTTACTTCCTTCACAGCGCAGTTGAGCTGTCCACTGAGAAGTGAGGCAGTTACAACGCCTTTTTTTTCCTCAAAAGCCAATTATTTTTTTTTAGTATTAAGAATAAAGTCTACTTTTCTATTGAAATTCTGATGAAAGTACTTTCCACTCTTGGGCCAGTCTGTAATGTCACCTCATGTGGGACTGTCCAGGAACGGAGAGTAGAAGTCTGCAGCGCCGTACAACTTGGATACTGACATATGAAGCCTGGATTCGGCCGTGCGGGCAGCATAGAGAGGCACTGGACGTGTTGTGGCGCTTCGTACGCGTAGCGGCCATAGCCGGCCACTATTAATCCCCATTCCCCCACTCCTAACCCTCTGCGACCCCGAGCCATCTCCACAATAAAGGTCCCTGAATTGAATTCAGTTGTCTGTAATGAATCTTTTTCTGCTCGTGCATAGAGTGTCATTTTGCGTATTTGCACTAACCGCATTGTGCGCTGAACATTTTAGTTAAGCGATGTTTCTGTTTGTTTTCCCAACTGATTTCAATTTATGCTTTCTATCCGCCTGCGAGAAAAGCGCCACTATCAGGGACTAATCTTTTCTTACAGCTACACTTCAATAAAGAAAACAGAAATTTTAGCGCGAACTTTTGGTGCGAAAACACTCATACGCTCACCGACACCAACCAAGAATCTTGTCATCTTTGGACCTTGTGCCGTTGCCTAGCAACAGCGACGCCACGTTATGTTAAAAAATGAATGAAATCAATATCCACGAGTTGGAGTCTAAGCCGTGGCGGTGCTAACAGATCAGCTTCGCAGGCCGCTGCGCGTGACCACTATAGGCTATTTGGTTGGTAACAACTTTATTTAAAAGTCCTGCAGAGCTTTCGCCGACGGGGTCTTAGGTCTCCACGTGGGGACGTCGAGGTGTTGCCTCACCGTCGCCTCGCGGGCCTGTTGGACGGCCCAGAGTTGGTCGCCGAGGCTGGGGCTGCGCAAGGCAGCGGCCCACCGCGGCGGGAGGGTTCCGGAGTTAGCACCGTCAGGGCTTTTGCTACAGTCCCAGAGCATGTGGGGTAAAGTTGCTATAGCAGTGTGGCAGACCTTGCATATATTTGTCGGGTATGTTCCGGGGTAGAGTCTGTGGTATTGTGCCGGGTTGGGGTACGTGAGCGTCTGCAGTTGTCTGAGGGCCACCACGTGCGCATTGTCCAGCTTGTCGTTGGGCGGAGGGAAGGCTATCGCCGAAATTTTTTTTCTTCATTTCATGGAAATAGTGCGGAAAAGGAAAATCGGAGTATGTTCATGCCACAAAACACGAGGCTGTGTAATACGAGCCCACCATACCTCTGCTCGTCCCCACTTCCCCAAACATCAAAAGTCTGGGAGGTGCACGGAGCCGAACACGCCTCGTGTTAAACTGAAACTCACTTTCGCGCTGTGCACTGCACATCGTCTTCTTCGTCCACTAATATTGCCCGTTGTTACGTTTGGAGACTCCAACATGCCAAGAATATTAAAGCCACTGGGAATCATCAATCTACCGAGGCTTCAAAGGGCCGTCGATGTGGTTGCAGCGCTACGAGTGCAGGTGGTGGCGTCTACAAGGGTCCTCCCCCCCCCCCCCCCCCCCCTGTTGTTTGAGAAAGGCTTTGGTGAACTCGTCTTTTGTTCTCAACGCCGGACCCTCCCAGGACATTTTTACATTTTTCTCCCGGAGGGGACGGCGGGGCAGCCGGCGAGCGGCGGAACTGCAAATCAGCCGTGACAAATGCGGCCGGGTTTGGCTAAGCCAACGTCTCCGGAATCTTCATGCTTCGAAAACAACTTCGACTTAGACTGTGCTTTCCCACGCTCTACGTGAAAGCTTCTGCGAACTGCGGTGGGATCCATTCGCCCCCACGCTACCGCTGTGAAGTGCAGGTGACTGACCTTCGACGCTCTCAATGGGACCCCCTTCGGGCTATTCATCACTGAAGCCTGGACAGCGCGGACACTAATCTGCCAGAAGTGGCAAGAGTGTGTGGCTGGGGGCGGACCCGGAAGACTGGACACGTGATCTACATCACAGTGATTCGACGCATTTTTAATGAACTAGATTCCCCAACTAGGGACCCGGGGACAGCGGACCCTATTTAAGCAGCGATCTGGCGTGTGTTCGCCAGCTCCCGATTCACTCTTTCAATCTTTGTATAAATGTAAATAAACCCTTCAGTCTCTTCTTCACCTCGAAGACCCTCTCATCTCTTCGTCAACCCCACTACAGCAGTCTCCCGATCCGGAACCCGGGGACACCGACCTTGGCGAGAGACGGCACAGGCGAACCAGGGGCCCGCATCTAACAACTGGTGGCAGCGGTGGGATCGAAGCGCAATCCCCCAACACCGGTGGCCTGCTACGGGAGAGAAGCCCCGCATCTAACACCGTGCTTTCGCGCTGTAATCGGTTTAACCAAGTTAAAACCCTGAAAGGTTTTCATATGCCTCCAGACTTTTCTTGTCTACTGTTGTCTACGCGATGGCTTCAGGCATGAGGGTCTTTAACTTGTTGGTCAATCGCATGCTCCCAAGCAACCCGTTGCCGCGTGATCGTCGTAGAACTCAACATGAGGCGAGTATCATATATGCTGCGGCCACTGCTGACATATGCTTAGACGACACCCTGCATACGCGCTCTCACGTCCGCACCTCTGTTTTTGTTTTGTGGGATCAATCTCCCGGAACCTGTGTTCATCATGCTTTCAGTGTGTGCGTCAAGAACAATGCGGTCGGCAAAAACCAATCTGATAATGTCCAAAGCGCAACCGTAAAGCGATCCGGAGTAACGAGAGAATAATATTTGGCAGTATAAGCTTGGTCCAATATAAAGCGCGTCCCATTTGACACAAAAATACTCGAACGCTTCCGTGCACTACGAGACACTTATGATCCCGTCTTCTGGGCATTCGTTTCTCCAAGTGCAGGGAAGCAGTTGCCGGGCATCAGCAAGGCGCGGCACCATTGACGACATAAGGCACGAAGGCGCTGCTGACGCAGCACTTGCTCCCAAGGTTCTCCCACCCCGTACTTCTCGAGTAATTATCTGCCACCCTCGGGCCAACTCTCACTCGCCTGAGGCGCACGAGCGAGCCAGTCTCCTCCATGCGGCACGACGACACGCCCTGCACCAGCGAAACAAGGCCCGTTCCTTGTGACCTCACATTGCACAGGGACACCTTCGCTATCGTAACGCCTCCCCAGCACACTCGCGCCCTGATATCGTGGTACAGAGGGGTGACCTACGCGTACGGGTGAGAGTGCATGCATGTAAAGGAAGGCCTTGTGAAGAGTGCGCGGTTCCGCATCGAGGTCCTCGCGCGGTGCCGTTTCTCTTTATTTCCAACCTCCCCCCTCCATACCCCCCCTCAAGCAGCTCCCCGTGCAAGAGGATATCGCGGTCATATCGCCGACGCCGCTGCAGCGACGCAGAACGGCTCTGCACGGTTCCACGAGTACAATGACTTCTTCCAGCGCCGCCGACGTCGGCCCAGCAGCGTTCCCCTCGAGCGAGCAAGATGGCCGGCCCGCGGCCGCGATGCTGTCCGCCGGTGAAAGTGGCGCTCTTCAGGGCGATCTCGCGTCGCGAGAGGCAGAACCGCTCGCCGCCCTTTATGCCCGCTCAGCTTCCCCCACCACGCGCGTTTAAGGCCGCCTTGTACTCTACGCGAGAGGCTGTCCGCGCGAAGCGCTGACGTTATATTTTTAGCGCGCGCGTTCTCGCGGAAGAGAGTCCTTCGGAGGATGGGCGGCGCATGATACTCGCGAGAATTCGCGCCTCCAAAAACGACGGTCATCCTCCCGTGCGCACGCACCGTCGTTGGCGAAGACAGCCGCCAGCTTAGGCGCAGGAAAAGAGCCGGCCCCTTGTTCCCAGACGGAGACTGTGCCTCTGTAATTCGTTCTTTCTTTTCATTTGGCCCTTCCTTCGTTCGCTGCAGGCTCGTACCGGCCCAACTTTGTGCCCCGTGCGCGCTTCTGCCCCGTGTACCTGCAACTGTACAGATATGCACCAAGAGCGAAATTTCCCTTGCTTGCCATAAGAGCGGCAAGCACGCGATTCTGCTGTTGCAGTATAATGCTCTACAGTTACCGTGTCCAAGATCAGTTGCTATTCAGAACCGCGTCTTGAGGGTTAATGTAGATGGGGAATGAAATTGGCTGTCGCCATTGTTACCCACATCGGTTTTGCTGTTGTAGAGGCCCTGTCTTGGCGTCTGCTTTATCGTCGCATGAAACTTGTTTCTGTCTTACGGCGAGACGTGAAGCGCTGCACTCAACGCTCAAAGCCGAATTCGTTGCCCAGCATACCACGTACCAGGTGGTGTGACACGGAGCAAAGCCCTAAACCATGATGACTCAGTGCAAAATAAAGAAAATAGCTACTAATAACTCAAAGAGTTCTCTGGTTGTACATACACCCTTGGACAACAGTATTTGGAAAAGAAGCCAATGACATTTCAAAGGCTCCTAAATTACGGGTTCAATCTTTCTGTGCTTCGGAATAAACGTTAGCACTCTCCCGCTGTCATTGTTCGCGGGTAAATATAGCTTCTGTCAGCTTTGTCACCTTTGCTGTCGTGCTGGTTTTCTCCGCCATATTTCGCAATGACTCCAGTGTTAGAAATGTGCGAAGACTGCTACTAAACCACTATCTTATGGATCGCAGTTCTTTGAAACACTGCAGGCCTGGGACTTCGCGTGATCTCTCAGTAGCTTTAGGCTTCACACTTGATATATGATTTTCCGTCAGTTTACTGAAATAGCCACCTGCCATTGTCAGTTTAGCGACAGAACCTTGGATTATTCTTCTTCTTGGCTCCGTTCTTGTCAACTGAAATTGAAGCGTTGTGGCGAAAGCTGTGCACGCATATGCAACTTCATCCCTGTGTAGTCGGTCACTCAGGAACGAGATCTGAGCTAGTGCGTTCTCATATCCTACATGCACGGACGCCCTAAATCGCTGGTTGAGGAGACACATGCAGAAGCAAACAGAGAAGCCTGAGCTCAATTCTTACAATCATTTATTTGTGAATCTAATGAATGAATGGAGGGAAAGCTGCGGACCCAGCTCCCCACTGGATTGATGTCCTCCGAAGTGAGTGTCGTTATGTACAAAACCCACCCCGCCAAACGTCCGAGGGGGTTGAAAGTCAAGCCGGCCGATCTGGCGGCTTCGGCACGTGTCCGTCGCAAAGCAGGGACAGAGCGAAGGCGCCCGAAGAACAGGCCCGCGATCTGGGTTACCTCGTAGTCCGCGCACGCATGAAGTGGCCCAAGACACAATCTCGCCAGAGCACATTACGCTCACTCTTCGATGTACAGCCTGTGCCGCCTTCTGTTGTCCGTGGCCCTCTCGTTCTTCATGTCGACGGAGGACGGTATGAGCATGATGGACCGTATCCACTTGGGGCGCTTGGTGGTGCCTCCGGCCTGCGCGCCCTTCATGGACAGATGCAGGACTACGGGCTTCATACCACGGTAGTTGCGCCCCCGGTGTTCCACGTTAGCGGGCCACTTGCCCGAGCTGGTAGCAACGCCACGGTCGCTCTGCAGAGGCGACGACGCCGGGAACACGCCGACGGTCTTCCATTTGGATTTCTTGGACGTGTCGCGGTTAGTGTAGCCCGCTCTCAGCCGCTGGCTTCGCTGCTGTTTGGTCCGCGGCAGCTGTGACCTGGCTTCCAGGTTTCCGATGAGCGCCAGGGGGTCTTCGGCCTGCAGCGCAGCGCTCAGCTTCTCTATCGGGAAACGCTTGATGACCAGCCTTGGCTTCTTGGCGCCGCGACCGCTCGTGTAGCGGGCTGCGCCTGCTGCAGGCCTGCTGCGGGTCTGCTGGCGGTACCGTCCTCTGCCGCCTCTTCCACCAGCCGACACCAGCCGCGCGTAACCCACGGCTCTGGGAGCAGGAGTTGCTTCTTCGTACTCCGCGTCGTCCGTCCGGATCACGGCTGGCGCCCTTCCGTAGATGTCTCCTGGAGAGTCGAAGTCATCGCCGAAGTCTGGAGCTTCGCCAGCCGGTTCGACATCATCGTCGAAAGACGCTGCGGGGCCACCTCCGTACCCTCCGGTTGGCCGGGAAGGTGGTCTTCGGGGAGATCCGTAGCTGGGCGGTGGCGGAGGCTCCTCGACCGGCGGTGGAGGTGGGATCGGCGGAGGTGCGGCAGCGGGTGGAGGAGGAGGCTGCACCTTGGTCACCTGTGGCGGCGTGCCGGGTTCCAGGTTCACCACACTGCCTTCCTCACCGCCCTCGACGAGCACGTTGCCGTCAATGTCTGCGGTGCCGATGGTTTCGACTATGTCGATGACGCTAGTGACGTCGAACATGCCCCCCGGCATCATTGGCGGCGGCGCCCCCTGTGGTGGTCCACCGCCACCACCACCACCTCCGCCGTGGCTGAACAGGTTGAAGAACGTTCCCGAGCAGTACGCTACGCAGGAAAGCAGGAGGACCAGGCTGTGCCGGTGGTGATTCTGCAAAGATGACGCCATGCCGGACATCTAAACGAGGCTGTAAATGACAATGCCCCCCCCCCCCCCCCCCGGCGCAACGGGAATCTAAGGGCCAACTACATACCTAACATACTGGACTGACTGCACACATCTTTCACATCATCAACGCTTCGATACAGAAAATTAAGTGCGAGCCTTTCTTCACACGCGCTTGCAACAAGCGACCAAGTCCCTTCTGATTCTGCCACCGCCGCCTACCCTTGGAACACACACGGCTTAAATCCAATTCACTAGAGAAGACGACATGCATGCTGTTGGGTATCCAAGTGGCTCCCGACGCCCACGCGCTTCAGCGGTGACGTACTCCTGGAGGGCGAAAGTGTTGTGTCTGCCGCCTGCAACAATGTATGCACCTACCGTCCCCATGATCCCGAGAGAGGCTGTTCTGGCTGCACCGGAGGATCTGCGACGAGTGACTCCCAGCAGGGTGCCGCGGGTGCCTTATACGCGACCCAGGAATGCGGACGCCCCTCCGTAACTGTGCACGATCCGGCCATGGCATTGGAGGCGCGTGCGGCGCCGTCGTGACGAGCCACATTTGACGCGGCCCACAGGAAAACCGCAGGCGCCGACGCTTCCAACTCGCGGGCCGGCCTTCGTCGTCTACTCGCGTGCTTTTTGGAACGCGAAAGTGCAAAGTACATCGCGCCCGCGCGCGCGACTGCTCGGCCGTGCACCAAAGGAAAAAAGGCGGCCGCCTCCTTCTTTTGTCTTTCATTCTGCTAGCTTTTTGGTTGCGCTGTGGGTGCGCATACGCGGCGCGCTATAACCGCCTGCCGGGGTTAGCAGGGGTCATCGGAAGAAAGGAAGAAGCGCTCGTTCAGTCGCCCTCTCGCTCTCCGAGATCGAGGCTCTTCCGTGCGTCTTGAAGGCCGTTGTTACGGCTCGGGCGCTTTCGGAATGCACCACCGCCGGCCCACCCGCTTCGGCCCGTCGGCTCGCCTCTTCACGTCTCTCTCCCTTAGTTCAGTGCAGCTGAGTCAAAAGCTGCGGCAGCACCAGCTCGATCGACTGGCCGCGGCGATCCGAAGTTGTTCGAACTGCCATCAATGCGTTACTGCGCTGGATCTTTGATCGGCGCGTCTTCTTGAGTCAGCTGGGGATCTGGCTTAAGGCGAGGCCCTTTCGAGAAGAAGACGTGTCTTCGAAGGCTTCTCTTCGGTGAGCCCATACTCTTCGCCTCGTAGACAGGACGTTTCTTGTACGCTCTGGGCCTCGCGGCTACCGCACGCAATTCACTGGCCCGTTCGACGCGACCGGCGAGTAGTCGTGCATCCGGCGTGGTTTCCGAATGGTGCTTGGCGCGCTGACGCGCATCGAACAAGCCGCACCATCGACAAAAGAAGAACTGGGTGGTCCCCCCACCCCCTTACTATATGGGGGGGCACCGGCACGTGGTACTATTAGCTCGATGGGAGGCACATCCGGAGAGACGCATGCGTTCTGTCATCGTCGAATCGCCGAAGCACTTGACTTTTACGTCTTTCTTCAGAAACTCAGCCAGCAACGCTTGGAATGCATCGTTGAACAAGGGACGCTTGGGCGGCAGGCAAAACTTGCAGAGAGGGGGACCGCCCTTTCAAGGTCGCCTAGCGCCATTGTTGTCCACTTGGGCTCGAGAAAGCTTCGTGCATTTTGGGACCACCGCGGCGGGAGACGACGGGTCACTGAGCCGTCCTGCGCCCGAGAGTGATTCAGTAAGCCACTTCAGGGAACGCAGTACGGTCTGCTGAGCTCGGCGGATGAAGATGTGTGTGCCCGGACTGTTATTAACTGTCCCGCCGCCAGATCGTTTGGGACATGCTTGCGCGATTCTTGTACAGCATGCGACCTACTTCGCGTTGGCGACCGTCACACATCGCCTTGTTGGCTCGTTGCTACGATTTGACAGCGGAGTGCACTTTTAGATAGATATGTTCACGTCTGTGGCCACCGCATTACGTGGGTTTCTGGCCAAGGCCATTCAAGGCCGCTCAGAAAGCGGCCCGGACACATGATGCATTGCAACACAATACATGTAGGAATCCATGCATCTATATCATGCATCGATCATCATCGGCCAAGACGAGTCCACTGCAGGACAAAGGTCTTTCGCAGTTATCACAAATAATTACCGTCTTGAATTAATCGAGGTCACCTATGTCTGCAGTAATAAGCTAATCAGTCAATCAAGCAATCCACCAATCAGTCTGACTCTGCTATTATTTCCGACTCTGTTCTTTTTTTTTTTTTACAGTGGCCCGTTCCTTGGATTTCGCGTCGTTATAGCAGTAGTAGTATAGCAGTCGGCGTAACCAGAGCCTATGCTTACTCGCAAGTCGATTTCTTACTCGCGATTTTAATCTGGCATGACTACTTGGCAAGGTACGTAGGCGCACTCCTTATTCCCACACCGTAGGTCCACCACAAACTGCGGCTATAGTCAGCTGAAATTGATATCAGTTTTAGTTTAATTTTCCCCATATTAATTTTTAACTCTACCGCAACAATTAACTGGCCCGTACAGATTCTCAATCATTCGTTGCAATTCCTCACCTGCGTTGCCTAGCAGGGCATCGTCAGCGAGGAGGGGTTACCGAGATATCCTTCGTTAACCGGCATGTAACGTACACAACGCTTGCGTACAGGCCGCTGCCCGGTCTTAGGAGCCGATAACATGGGGGGGAAAAAAATAATCTGCGACAACTGCGTTTCGCTTTTGATTAAATTTTCTTGCGGCGCGCACTCCGTGAGAGACTGCCAGATGACGACTGACAGCTTCCTTACGTTGCTATTGCTCTTGTCACCTTCCAGCACGTACCGCTGCGCAGCTGTGTGTGCCACTAAAAGCCGGATTCAGACGCCTGTCCGGATGGCAACGGCCGCCCGCGAAGTAACCTCGACAGGATGGCGAAGAAGAGCATCGCTTCCAATCGACTGCTCGTGGATTTCGAAATCTTAGGAGCCGATAACATGGGGGGGAAAAAAATAATCTGCGACAACTGCGTTTCGCTTTTGATTAAATTTTCTTGCGGCGCGCACTCCGTGAGAGACTGCCAGATGACGACTGACAGCTTCCTTACGTTGCTATTGCTCTTGTCACCTTCCAGCACGTACCGCTGCGCAGCTGTGTGTGCCACTAAAAGCCGGATTCAGACGCCTGTCCGGATGGCAACGGCCGCCCGCGAAGTAACCTCGACAGGATGGCGAAGAAGAGCATCGCTTCCAATCGACTGCTCGTGGATTTCGAAATCGCGGTGTGCAGTGTTCCGGCACATGGGTGTTAAAAGAATTAAAATTATGAAGGTGATGAGGGCGGGCCCAAGCAGCGGCGACAGCTATAACGATGAACCTTGAAGGTATCTGCAACTACATGTCAGTTATAGCGTCACTCTGTCGTTGTCATCGTCATCATCAGCAGGAGCCTACCCTTACAAAAATGGTCTATAGACAGTCTATAGACTTCTTATAGACTGTATTGCCTTCCTATAGATATTTCTTTTTGTCTACTCATAGTCTATTGACTGTCTATAGACAAAAGTTTACTAAAAGTGTATGGCCATAAATCAATACATTGTCTATAGACTGTCTCTAGAATTTGTATTGCCTATAGACTGTTCTCTAGGGTCTGTCTATAGCGAATCTATAGACTTCATAGACAGAAATCAATTGACTGTCTATAGACTGTCTAAATAAATTTTTGTAAGGGTGACTCGTCCACTGCAGGGCAAAGGTCCATCCCACATCTGATTTGATTTGGTTTATTGCCGCAAACAAGCAGGTACAAGGCTGTGGTGGAAAACGATCTAAGGGGAAAAAGCTGCAAAGAATGCAACTTGACTGGCCCCAAGATCCGTTTACAATGGCAGCAGCAGGGCAGCAGGAAAAACTTGTTTAACAAAAGCAAAAAAGAACGAAAGACCAAAGGCAAAAATCTTATAACAATTAAAACTATGCAGAAATGCATGAAAAAAAAGGGTAGGAAGGAAAGGAAAAAAAATTACAAGTATAACTGTACGCAGTTATGAGCGCAAAAACACTTCATACAGATTTCTCGCCAATTAACCTGTCCTTTGATAGCCGCGGCCACCTTTGTCTCCGCAAACTTCTTAATCTCATCCGCCCACCTAACTTTCTGCCGCCTCCTGCTACGATTGCCTTCTCTTGCAATCCAGACCGCCTACATTACCGACCATTGGTTATCTTGCCTTAGCACTGTATGCCCTAGCAGCCCACGTCAATTTCTTGTTTTTCATTTCGATTTGCCCCGCCGCGGTGGCTCAGTGGTTAGGGCGCTCGACTACTGATCCGGAGTTCCCGGGTTCGAACCCGACCGCGGCGGCTGCGTTTTTATGGAGGAAAAACGCCAAGGCGCCCGTGTGCTGTGCGATGTCAGTGCACGTTAAAGATCCCCAGTTGGTCGAAATTATTCCGGAGCCCTTCACTACGGCACCTCTTCTTCCTTTCTTCTTTCACTCCATCCTTTATCCCTTCCCTTACGGCGCGGTTCAGGTGTCCAAAGATATATGAGAGAGATACTGCGCTATTTCCTTTCCCCAAAAAACCAATTATTATTATTATTATTTCGACTAAGACGTCATCAACTCGATTTTCGTCCCTCACCCACTCAGCCATCTTCCTGCCTCTTAACGTTACACCTGTCATCTTCCTTTCCATAACTCGCTGCGTTGTCCTCAATGTAAGCTCAACCCTTCTTGTCAGCCTCCACGTTTCTGTCGCTTAGGCGAGTACCGGTAAGATACAGCTGTTGTATACTTTTCTCTTGAGGAAAAATGGTGAACTACCATTCATGACCTGGTAATACCTGCGAAATGCGCTCCATCCCATCCCATCCCATCAGGCTGCCTGTCTGTGAGGTGCAATAAATTAGTCCGCTGGCTTTCGTGTAAGAGCCGTATCCCTCTCCGAAATCGCGATAAAAAAAGTGCGGCCCTCAGTCCAGTGCGTACGGTATGCCTGGTTGTTCTCAATTTGACTTCTAAGTATTTCATAACCCGACCGCGGCGGCTGCGTTTTTATGGAGGAAAAACGCCAAGGCGCCCGTGTGCTGTGCGATGTCAGTGCACGTTAAAGATCCCCAGGTGGTCGAAATTATTCCGGAGCCCTCCACTACGGCACCTCTTTCTTCCTTTCTTCTTTCACGCTCCCTCCTTTATTCCTTCCCTTACGGCGCGGTTCAGGTGTTCAACGATATATGAGACAGATACTGCGTCATTTCCTTTCCCCAAAACCAATTATTATTATTATTATATTAGTATTTCATATGCGCATGCAATAAAAACTAATAGTCTGTCTTCCACCGTGTTATTCCTTGCACCGGAATTTTTCTACTGCTCTTACGGAGCACTCCATGGGGTATAGTTTAGCAGAGTCGATGACATGTGCTTCACCGACTTCCCGGCTGCGCAAAGCTTCCTTGTCGCTACCGTTTTCATAGAATGAAATGCTTATTTTTCCCCAAACCTCTTAAGGGCTATATATATATATATATATATATATATATATATATATATATATATATATATATATATATATATATATATATATATATATATATATATATATATATATATATATATATATATATATATATATATATATAGGCGAGAGCTGTGTCCTACTCATTTTCATGCAGCCTATTTTGTGGCATGAGCATGATCTTTAGAAGAGTAATCCTTCCGAAAAGTTTTATGCTGTTCTGGCTAGTTCGAAGTGCAGCTTTCCCTGATTTTGTTAGCTGTTAAATTAGTAAATATCTTGCATACAAGGGCGGTAAGCTAAATGGGTACATAGTTATTCAGGCGGCTGGTGCTCTGACTAGTATTATCAATCTTTAATTTCTCTGCTACAGTTAAAGGGGCATGACAGCCTATTTTCACGAATACCCCGCTTATCGCATTTAATTCTCGACTTGTTAAATTAAAATTCCCCCAAGTTTCAGTTGATTCTGTGCGGTGAATCTTTTTAAAACGATTTTTTTTCCGTTTCTTCTGCGAACTGCTTGCTGGTCTGGTAACTCTGATCGCTGACGTGAGAGGGGCATACCCACCCCGCGTCGTCTGTTGCGCGCTGTTGAGGTACTTGCATGCACACCGTATAGACGGCGGTGGATCGAAAAGTTTTCGTTTTTTTTTAGGTTATCGAAATAAAATGCAGTTTCAGTGTTTTCTTTTCGGAAGCCGTCAGCTTAGTACGCGACCTGAGTGATCCTTAAAAATACGTATTTGCTCGTGGCACCCCTTTTCTGATTCTTGAGGAAACAGAAATCGATAAACCCCTGCTTTATTATTTATGCTCATAAACATGTTATTTTTATGTTATGAGTGTAGTTTCTTTTGAGCAGTCAAGTGCTCCCCTATGTGAAAAGCGGCACGTGCCGTGCATGCCTTCGCCGATGTGTGCCGTGAAAGCCGCGGCGTTTTATAGCTGGCTACCAATTTCTTGTCCGCTATTCATCGGCTCGATAATTAAACTCAAATTATCACAAGGTCGCGCTAGAGTAACCTTGAGGCACGAAAGGAGCAGAGAAAAGTGCCGAATGAGACGACTTCCCCGCTGCATGTGTGCATTTGTAAGTCGAACATACATTCCCTTCGGCTCGTAGAACCCTTTTGCAGGAACCAAGCTATGGCCGCTTGCAAAACCCTACGCGACTCGAATGCTTTCACTGCCCGCACCGAAGAATAGTCGCCGCCGTCTAAATGAGTGCTTGAAAATAGTACATCATTTAGCGTTTACTGTGCATGCGTATTGTGGCCTAGGAATGCGACTGCAGCCCCACGCTGTGGTTGTTTACATAGCAGTGCGCAAACAGTACTGCTCGTTTGCTTGGCATAAAACGCAAGATGGGCTCTCATTATCTTAAATATTACATAGTACTGCTCACAAATTGTAGCTTTACTCATTTACACACTATGATAACACTGCAATAAGCGCCGCTTATGCTATATCTCTCGCAGAAGGCTGCAATTTTTGTCTACAAGGTGAATTTTTCATCTTTACAGATATTTATTTTAAAAGGCGTTAGAGGTATGTCCATCCGGCTTTTGCAGATGGATTACACAGCAAGGCGGACATTACATACGTGCTAGAGCTCAATGAATAGATGAACTAACTAAAATTAACTTTATTTTTGCATTTAAGGCGCAGAATTATACTGCTAAATTGAAGGTCGTCAACACCGTAGGCGAGCCCAGTTCTTCAAGTTATCTGAATCGGCATTGTGGTTCAAAAAATCTATAGCCACAAATACGCTTTTGAAAGCTCGTTGAGTTGTCTTTCCGCCTTGCACATTTATGGAAAGGCGTCTCTTGCATTTAAAATGTAGCAGATGCAGACTTAGATTTATTTTTTAAATGTAAATGCAGTTAACGTTATTTCAGCGACTATGCCACGCGCAGCGTCGCCATTTTATAAATGGGCAACGCAGGAAATCCAGCTCAGCGAGCTTCCAAAACCGTATTTTTAACGCTCGATATTTGGAACCACAATGTCGGTTAATCCGTAGCCTTCCATGGTTCCCCTTATATAAGCCCATGTGTCGCTTCGGGACGTTAAACTCCATACCACCATTGCGGCGTCGGGCACTGGAATATTGACCAATACTGGTTACTAGGGCAATAAGCAGCGACCGGTAACGAGGATAAATGAACGCATAAAATGAATTCGAGAGGTACTGGGATCGATATCCAGAGTCTGCACCAAACGTTACAACAAGGGGATTTGTTCAGAGTCTTGGGAAATGGGAGCAGTGGCGAAAGCAGTCTGAGGTCAAGCAGTCCAAACACGGTTTTGTGTTGAGCTATCGCAATGTAGATCGCGGGTATACTCGTCTTTTTTCTTACAGTGTAAATAAAAATTAAAGGCTACTATTTATTAAAAAAACAAAGCACAAGCCAAAATAGAAGGGTTATGATGCCTTGAGGATCCAAATTAACCTGCCGCTCGAAATTTCAGCACAGCGACGGCCACGCACTGGTGTGACGGGGCAAGGAAGCTTTAAAGCACGTCAGTATTAGCGGCGACGGGCACATACTGTAGGAAAACGTGGTGATCCGTTATGTCTATGATTTCAGCGCAGGTATGCATTGTACTCTCCACCCGTTTTCGCGTTCTTGCAGCAGCATTACTCGACACGTAGATGCACAGCTGTCTTTAAGAGCAATGACACACGGTATAACCTAGCTGTGCTGCACCTGAGCTTTTTTGCGCTTTTCATGCAAAGCCTCACCCATATATGTATCCATGCACTAGTTTTGACCAGGCGCCGCACACGTCATATTAAACACTGTATTGTGTTGTGATGAACACCTGAGCCAAATAACACACTTCTACACGCAGCAGGCAACCCACAATCGCGCGCACAAGTTTGTGAGCCATTTCCGGCGACATTTTTCATGCTCACACCCTTCTCCGTCGCACGCTACTGCGTATGCCAGTTCAGAGGTGGCTATTGGTTAGATTTTTTAAGACGTCAGGCAGCTACCATCAGAGGTGGGCATTTGACCTAAAAAATCTGAACTTCACCTCAACCTCAAAAAGAATTTGCCGACCTCACTCAACCTCATCAGTTGAGGTGGAGATCTCCTCAGACGCCCTCACCTCGAGGAAACTGCTGACCTCACTCAACCACAAATTGTGAGGTTGACGTCGGCTAATCGACCTCAGAAAACAAACGAAAAATAAAACAAAAAGCGATTAAGAAGTTCTTCAGTTAAAAACAATTCTGAGAATCCTGTGAGACAGGAACGCCAAAATGATGATGGTATTATTTAATAAGGTGTCTACAGACACTATTGATGTGCACGCAATAGGAGAAGCTTATAATCTGGGATGAACCCTCGGAGAGTATATGACCTGCGGGCAGGGGTATCCCATACGCGGTTACCACCAGTATACGTATACGTGTCAATATTTGGCAGCCTGCTTCGTGTATACTTGTTTGTATTGGAAGCATCTCGCTCATTCACGGACGAACCGGCAATTGACAAACACAGCCCTTCCACACAATCTACCAGAAAATAGAGAGGAGGGGGGAGGTATTCATGATACCCCTTTCAGGCTTGAGAATAATTACCGAATATAAAGAGACTGGTCATCGATGTACTTTCCAATGCGACGTTATGCAGACGCATGCATATCAGTATATTTCGATTTTCTAGGTCTATCCGGCATAGTGAGAATGCTCTTTTCAGTCCTCTGTACGTTGCCTTCGAAAACACTTAACAAGCTGTACACCAACAGACACGTTGTATTTATGTCTGTGTAGAAGCGAGCGGCTCCTTTTATTAATGCGAAAGCATTAGATGGCCCACTTTCAAGCTCATATCCGCAAAAAAGTGTCCGCAAGAAACGGCGCCAAGCGACGTCACGAGCCGACGAGTCACGCGTCGAAGATGACGTCATATAATCAATTAATGCTAATTAATATAACTAGGTAACGCTAAAGATTAATTAGTGTAATTATTGGTCTTCATGTGAATGTGACCTCATACCAGGTCACGTGATAGCGATGTAATGTGCCATCAAACCTACTCACGTGACGACGCTGTAATATGAAATCAAACCTACTCACGTGACAACGATGTAGTTTCTCGTCATTCCAGGCCCCATCCACCCCCTTCTCCCCCATTTCAAGATCCATATGGATCCCACTTTACTACACATGCGCGCATGACGCATTACAAAGAGTGCCTACAACCCTGTCCACGTTAATGACATTCGGATTGTCCAGCAGGTAAACGCGCCGGTTCTCATGTATATCATACTGCAAGGATCATGCAACGACACATGCCTTTGATTCTCGAGATGATGGCGATGATGATGATGATGATGATGCTAACAGTGTATCCTCATGAGCCCGGGGTAGTCTGGTATACCGCTACCAAATTAAATGTTGCTAGAATATTGATTAAATATTGTACATTACCCAGCAACCGGAGACAATTATTGTGCGGGAAAATAGGAATACCTGCAGAATACCGCTGCAGAATCCCTTCACTTACGACGCAGTTCAGGTATCCGCCGATATGCGAGAAAGATACTGCGCCATTTCCTTTCTCTACAAACCAACACTATCTTGCACTAGGGATACTTTCCAATGACTATCCCGTACGTGCCAAATTTGGTAGCTAAGCGGTCGGCACCTTTTCGCTCTTTTCTCATCCGTCGACAGTGTACCAGAACCAGCGGCATGGTCAACTGCAGCATTTCCTGCAGCTATCCTGTGCTCAAGTCGGCTGTCATTGAGGTGGCGAAAATGGCGATAGCTTTCATCCTGGCATCCCATTTCTCATGCAACATCACTGCAATGCAAAAAGCCACTCCAGCTGGCGTTTTACCGGCTGTCGCCGCGTGTTGGCGGTGCTGTGCACGGAAGTCAACTTACCTGGGGTTCGGCACGTTTCCTGCGACCTACGCAATCGCCGCTAGCAGATTTAAAACGGCGTTATACTTCGGGAGAGGTCTCTTCCAGTTGTGCTTTCAATGACTAAACTGAGTTTCTCCTGTGCGAAGTTTTGGCGAAATTATTACGAACTTCGGTTATACCGAACGATTTTAATATTTCATCTGTTCGCTATACCGAGGTCTGACAAAGCGCAATGGTGGCGCTGTTGCCTGCTGACCTGTGGGGTGCCTCGATGGCGAGCGTGCATCCAGGCACACTACCAACCTCCAGAAATTGGGCACGACATGCGATCAATTTAGGGCTTTGTAGCTGCAGAGATGGCAGAAGTCTGGCCAGGACAGGATATGGTGTTTAGTGGTAAAGCTCGTATGAATAATTGCCGTTACTGCTCCCCACTGGCATCGCCACTTTGCAGTAGCTTCAAGTTCGCAATGAAAGACCGGAGCTATAGCTTTTGCACACAGTGGAACGAAGAATTCAGGAGCCTACTAAGCTCTCTACTAGGGAATTTGAAGTGCACCGCCTATTGCAATGAACTGATAAATGAAGCACCTGTTCCAGAATGCATGCTAGTTGGATGGAACAGCATAATACTTTAGAGAAAAACATATTCTTTAGCCGTAAAAGTGATATTTCAATCCAAGATGCAAAGACAGCAGTGCAGCAAGTACAGATTATTGTTTTAATAGATGCTTTTTTTTTAACCTTTTAAGCAGAGAAGCTTAGAACCTACAGGAACAGAGGCTTGGTTTATAGGGTTTAATATCCCAAAGTGACTCGGGCCACAAGGGACACCATAGTAGAGGGCTCCGGACAATTTCGATCACGTGGGGTTCTTTAATGTGCACAGATATCGTGCAGTACATGGGCCTCTAGCATTTCCGCTCAATCGAAATATGACAACGGACGGGATCGAACCCGCGTCTTCCGGGTCAGCAGCCGAACATCATAACCACGGAGACACAGCAATAGAGGCAAATTAGTCTTAACCTGCAATGATTATATGCCTCTGAAGACATGAAATCTATGACTGGAGAAAACTAATGATGAATTAACAGGCCAGCCAGACAAACTTAGCAAGAAATTTTTAAAATTCGGCGCTATTTGACTGCCAAGTGGACATGCAACAAGTTGCTGATGGTATATTACCAATAAGTATGTTCCAATTTCTTTGCTCTCCCCTCACGTTACTTGGGCAAGCTGCATTGTTCAACTGCTTACACTGCATGACACCGACTTTCTGAACATTGACTCTTCAAAAGACAATAGAGAACAGTCCTCACATATTCTAGGGATTTGAAAATTTTGTTCAGTTTGGTTTATGCGGGCTTAGCGTCCCAAAAAAAGACTCAGGCTATGAGGGACGCTGTAGTGAAGGGCTCCAGATATTTCGACCACCTAGGATTCTTTAACATGCACTGACATTGCACAGTACACGGGCCTCTAGAATTTCACCTCCATCAAAATAAGGCCACCACAGCTACGGTCGCACCCGCGTCTTTCGGGTCAGCTGCCGAGCGCCACAACCACTGAGCCACCGTGGTGGCTCTAGGGCTTCGAAAGAGTGCTTTCAGTGTGTGCAAAGGCTACAAGCCCAGACAGTGCGGCAGAATGTTAGCACTGCCAGGAATATTTCGCCGCATAAATCAGTGCATTACACCGAGGCAACACAATGGCTCACATCTTTTAATTTGAAAAACATATAAAACAGTATGCACAAATGTTTTTGTATACTATCAGCTCCATGGCTGCTGCTTTTCTCGCAGATGCCACCGTCAATCGCCACACTGAGGTGTAAAACATAAAGTGACTAGCTACTGACACCGTGCAGCTGCTAGTACACGTCACCCAACGTCTTAAACACTGTATTGCAGCCTACAGAGGGGAGTAAGCAGCACATGTAGTGGACATCCAGGAACTTATTCATGCTAAAGGCTATTCTAAAAGTAACAATAACAGACACGAGCCCTACAAAAACAATCCGGCCCTGCTTCGAAACCTGTACACTAGCCAACACATGCACAACAGATGCCACGGTTCAACACTCTGCAACAGGAGAACCACCACAGTCTAGAGAGCTGTTTACACATTATGATGGAGCTGCTCTCAGAAACAACAGCAGCACAGATCTACATTCTTGGCCCGAACTACTGTGTGCACGCACCACATTATGCTACAGCTACATAACAGACATGCACCATTTGCCGCCTCTGGGGCGAGACGAAAATGCCGCTGCTGCTTCGCACGCACAGCAACAGCAGTCGTTGCTTGTGTGCCACACGCGACAGACAAGCTTGCCAACTTTGAGCACCACCCTGGCTAGCCCAGTGCGGTTACCCTTGAACCACTCTGCTGGGCTTTTGCAGCGGTTGTAACAATGGTCTGCTGAGAATTCAATGCTGTGTTCCCAAGTCCGCTTGTTTCGTATCGATGGGCTGGTTTTTCAGCCAAGTGAAGCACAAACTTTGCCGCTTCATTCGTCTCTTCTGAGTGTGGGAGGACACTTTGCTGGCTGATGGCTGAAAGTAGTCCCAACACGCTGGGCTTAGGCCGAGAAACTTCAAAAGATGTCGGGGCAAGAGGAAAAGTCTCGGTCCCAATATTTGCCTGTGAACTGCCAGTCGTCACTGTGCGAGTGTGCTCCCTTGACATGGCGAAACCACCTGAAAAAAATCAAGCAAAATGAATTAACGATAGTAACTTAATGCTTCCTACTTTCTAGATACATGCCACATTGATGACAGCCATCAAAAATTGAAAACTCCGAAATGATTTCAGTTCAAATTAACCAAATCATTTATGCATCCAAAATTAGCAGAATTCAAACAGTATGCTTTTACATGCTGCCTTATTTGCATCAACAGATCCGATATTATCAATCAATCACTCATAAAATGAACTAAACCACTATTTCGGTTGGTAAAATATAAAAATTTGCCCCTATATTACCTTGTGTAATGAACACATCCCCAAATTTTCGTAACTTTCTGGGAAAAGGAATGCATCATGTCACTAAATATGACATTACCAGAGGAAAAAAATCTTACGCCCTCTCTGCTTAGGCAACAGTATCGAAGTAGTCTGCACCTCAAGGGGAGATGCGGATCTTGAAATGCCATGTATTCGGGTTCAATATACTTTCGAGTATCTACCCACTAAGTTCTGTGGTCTAATTCGACCTCCAACCAATAAAAAAATCAACATATTTGATGCCACCTAATGTACATTTTCGTTACATCTTTATGGTGAGATTTCAATTACTCTTATACCTCTTTAGTTCAGAAAGGACTAAACTGTGAAGCTATGCTATATTTTATGGCTGAGTCGAAGATATCAAATTTTGTGAAAAATAATGTCACCTATTATATTTCATAATTATGGTGCATCAACACAACTGAATATTTTTATATGATGATAGCAATATGATGATATATCAATAAAAACAAACAGCACAGCTCCACACGGCAAGTTTTTGGCTACAGCTCCATTTCAATCAGAATCAAAAATTATTTAAGGAAAGTGTCTTAATGACCTGCAAGAAATTACCTAATAAGGCCTTAATCATTTTATCATAACATGCAAACTAATATATACCAAAAGCTAATTATACTTGTGAAAATTGAAGGAAGAAATACATATATACACCTAATTTCATTACAAATACCTCTACCAATAAAAATTGTCATCTTAAAGGGACACTAAAGGGACACTAAACGGCAATATTAAAGGGAACTAGAACCTACGTTGGACCGACAGATTAGAACTCACAACATTACCACAAATTTTTTTTTTCATAAAAAGATGATTGTGTTGCCAAGAAAATTTCACATAAATTTACTGCCTTCTTCCCTCCATTTACGCCCCTCCTGCTCACATGATGCAGGAGGTGCTATGTTATTTTCACTCTGTATCCTCCCTGGGTACTTGGCACATAACAGAAAACGGACAAAACCACTTTACACGTTGACCCGACGAGCACTTGGTTACATTAACAGTCAACAGATGGCACCAACATAAGTCTGCTAGTCTCCAAGCCCTGAAAGCCTCTTTTTCAAGACATGGCAGCCTCAAACTTCGAAGAGTGCAAATGGCCATGAGATTTCATGCTTGGCTAGAGACACAGAATTTGCTGTATGCAATGACACAAGCTGACAAGGCAGCAGGAGAGAAGCAAGCTGTGATTACACATAGTTCAGCAGCATTTGTTGTATTGCTTTCCTTCTATTTTGATGGTACTTGCCCACCAATATATTAGTGTTCAAAGTGAAAAGAAGAAATCAAACACCAGTGGAGAATTTAAATGATTGGGCGCAGGTAACAAAAATCATGAGGGGCAGCGCTGCATGTTCTTCTGTGTTTGTTAATTTTGTGACCTATCTAACCTCTGTACTTGATAAAAAAATGACATGCCCGCTGTCTCGGGACCCTAATCTCTCAATCCGGTTCGACTTCATACTCCCCTTTAGTGTCCCTAAAAAGGACTGCTGACAGAGGAATGTTGCAAAAAAACGGTATTACAGTACAATCTCGACGATACGAACACAGTTGATATGAATTTGTGAAACTTCCAGAATTTCAGATGTTCTGAATGCTCTTCCACGCCCCTACAGATGACACGAATGCGCAAGCCGCGACCAGACCCTCAAGCACCAAGCGCTGCAAGTACATCACCGATGCTGCAATCAATAGTGCGGTATGCACCGCTAGCAGTAGCGGCGGAGCACGGCCCGCACTTACCTACTCTGTGATCGCTAGTCAAGCTGTAGGCACAAGAAGCAGTGAGTGGCAGCGAGTGGCCCGCATATTGCTGACGCCACGAGTGAGCATGGACACGCCGCCCGCACATCGGTGACATCAAAATTAGTGGGCTATGGCCGTGCAGCCGTAAATAAATCCCGTCAGCCGTAAACAGATCTGCATGAATATGTCTACCATGGTTCTAAAAACAGATCTTGTTTGTTTTGGATGATAAGAAATTTCGAATGATACGAGTTATTTTGTGACCCTGTGAGATTCGTATCACCGAGAGTCTACTGTATTAACAGCCAGTGATGCTTGCTTTTGCTCTGTGCAAAAAAACATGCACACATGCTAGTGCTTTTTGGAACATGTTCCGCCTTTTGCTTAGCGCAAGGCACTATGTAAGCTACTCAGCACTGGAACATCCAGGCTCTGATGGCGATGCCAACAGCCGCGCTGTCTCGGAGGGTGGCCTGCATGGCTGCAGAAAACCAAGCTGAGCTGACTTGGAGTCCGACAGCAATGGCGCTGACATTTGCTGGGATTACACAAAACTAGAGGCACGTAAAACAGGCTGCGCATGGAAAAAAAACAGCCAAACTGAATACTACAGGAAGGATGAATCTAATGAAAGAATGGACACTGTAAAGATGGATGTGACATTTTTCCGGGGTTTGAAGTTCCATCAGAATGCATACTGCAGCAAAAGGCAATGCAAAAACAACGTACCTGCAACACATGTATGAGCTCAGATATCACAATCACAGAAATGAGAAATACCGTATTTACACGACTGTAAGTCGACCCCCCAAATCACATTTCCGAAAGATAAAAAAAAATCTTCCGAGGTTGTTTAAGCTTGGCCTTGAACAGCTGAACGCGATAGCATTATCCAGCGGCCACTGTTTATCGCCAGCCGCGCGTTGGAATGCCTGTGGGCACATTCCAAAACACGTCAGTAAATCCTTGCATTACGTGGAGCACGTAATTACCTCCCCTATCGCTAACAGCCTTAATGAAGTCTTACCGCCCACCCCTGCAAAATCAACCCAGTTCTTTCTTAACTGCTACCTTCTCTCACGTCAGCCAATTAACTTACTCCCCTCACTTCTCAAATCCGCGACCCAGTTGGCCGGATCAAACCCCCTACTTATTGCCGGAGATTTTAATTGCGCTCACATGGGCTGGGGCTATCGGCGCACCAACCACAGAGGCACAGTTTTATACAATGAGACGCTGGCGCTCCACCTGACCATCTTTAATGATTTCAGCTTACCTACGTGGATTGGTAACAGTGTTACTGCCGATACTAGCCCAGACCTCACGCTTGGTAGAAACTTGGACCACCTACAGTGGGAAAGAATGCTTTCCACACTAGGCAGCGATCATCATCTAATTCGAATAACGCTAAACTATCGCCAATCTCAGCGCAAATTTACCGTTAAGCACACTAATTGGGACGCGCTCCGCAAATTTAGACAAGTGCAGCCAACACAGGCCCCCTTCGACCTAGACGCCTCGATTATTCGATTGCAAAAAGACATTCGCCAACACACTCAAACGCTCGACTCTACCCCAGACACCCCTGTTATTGACAGCAAGCTCGCCTACCTCCTCCAAGCACAGGACAACATAACGCAAAGGTGGAAGACTCAGAAGCACAATAGGAGACTAAAACTCAAACTTGCCCAGATTCAATCCCAAATAGTACAATGTAGTGCCACTCTTTGCAAAGCTAACTGGGCTCAGGTTTGTGACGGTCTCCGCGGCACTCTCTCCACAACCCGCGCTTGGCATCTGTTACGGCACATGCTAGACACCACGTAATCCAAATCTCAGACGCGCCTTAGCATTCGCCGCATCGCTCACAACCATCGACAGGACACCGACGCCTTCCTCGCCCAGGTGAAATGCACCTATACTATACCCCCTGGTCTCCCTTGAAAGTACCGATTATGCGGGCCCACCCCAGCCTGAGCTTGGCGCCCTTATTACAGAATCAGAATTTTGCGCCGCCCTATTGAAATTATGGAATACCGCTCCCGGAGATGATCAAATTACCAATGCAGCTATCAGAAATCTTGACGATGCTTCCATCTCTGACTTAGTCAACTACTTTAACGAATGTTGGGAGGCAGGTACTCTCCCTGCCTCGTGGAAGCATGGAAAAATTATTTTTATTCCAAAACCCCACAAGCCTATCACCCTAGAAAACATCCGCCCCATTTCCCTTACATCCTGTCTAGGCAAGGTCTTCGAGCACATAATTTTTGCTCGGCTAACAACGTACATGGAAGACAACCACCTTTTCCCCCGCAGTATGCTCGGCTTTCGTGCGCATCTATCTGCGCAGGACGCTCTACTTCAAATTACGCATGACGTGCTTGATGATACCATCCCCCACCACACTAAAGCTATCCTGGCAGTTGACCTCACCAAGGCATTTGACAGAATTTGACACGATGTCATCTTACGGGAACTGCAGGCTCTACAGGTAAGCCCTAAAACCTATAACTACGCTCGCGTGTTTCTCTCGGGCCGCACTGCCTCCCTGCACATAGATCAGATTGCCACACTCTTATATACTCGGAGAGCTCGGAACCCCTCAAGGGGCGGTCCTTTCTCCCCTTTTCTTTAACGTTGCTCTCATCCCCCTAGCTCACAAATTGGCTCTAATCCCACACCTAAAGCATACCCTGTACGCTGATGATATTACCACATGGACCCCTCATGGCTCTGACGGGGAAATTGAGGAAACTCTTCATTTAGCAGCAGACACCATCTCCTCTCACGCGTGATCCACCGGGCTCGAATGTTTCCCATCTAAGTCCGCGCTCTTCCTAATTAGGCCAAAATGTGTTGCTAACTCGCCCATCCAAATCAATTTAAAAGGATACCCTATCCCCATCACACCCGCCCTCCGCATCCTTGGCCTCCACTTGCAGGATTCTGGACGAAATGAACATACCCTTAAAAGACTCAAGGCCTCCACGCAATCCGTGTTGCACCTTCTATGCCAAGTGTCCTCCCTTAACAAGGGTTTAGACGAAGCGGACAACATGAAAGTAGTGCACGCATTTACGTTTAGCCACATTCTATACGCAACCCCATATCTCAAATTGAACCACACGGAAACTGAACGCGTGAACACAATGATCCACCTTGCGACTAAGGCAGCCCTAAACCTACCTCGTAGCACTAGCACAGCCAAACTTCTTGCACTAGGCATGCATAACACCATTCAGGAACTAGTTGACGCACACCTTCAGACACAGTACCTTAGACTTGCCACGAGGACCACTGGCCGCCATATATTCTCTTCCTTTCGCATCGACATACCCGCTAACCAGCCAACCCTTATAGCCATCCCTCAACACATCCATACACCTCTCGTTGTGAAACCCCTTCCTCGAAACGTCCATCCCCAATATCACATCTCTCGCCGTGCAGCTCGCGCTAATGCCCTCCATAAGTATTATGGGCAAGCCCACGATGCCGTTTGGGTAGATGCCGCATGTACAGCGCATGAAGCAGTAGCAGTTGCCTACAATCCAACCCTACCTCACCCCCTAACTCACCGTCTTCCCTCGGGCTCTACGCCTGAGGAGGCAGAGGAGACCGCCATCGCCCTAGCCCTTGCACATTTGGATGCCCAATACATCTTCAGCGACTCCAAAACGGCTCTGTCCAACTTTGCTAGGGGCAGGATTCACGCCCCTGCCTGGCAATTGTTGAATACCCCTACCCAAAATTTACCGCGCAGGGTAGAGCTTCAGTGGGTGCCGGCTCACTCTGGGAACCCTGGAAACGAGGCTGAAGATAAATTGGCCCGAGGTTTGAATTGCCGGGCTCAGGACAGTCTCGATCCAGGATTCTCGAGGGAGCGGGCGGACACCTTTGCGGAGCTCACGCAAATACCCCGTTTGGACCGTCGGACTTACCCTCCTCCCAACCCCTCTCTTACCCACTCCCAACAGATTCTCTTCAGACGCCTCCAGACCCGCTCTCTGTCATCCCCTCAGCTTTTATCCCACTATTGCGGCACATCCCCTGCATGCTCCCTATGCGGTGACCCCAACGCCACACTCTCCCATATCCTTTTCGGCTGCCCTGCTGACCCTCCTCCGCGGGGATAGCACGCCATCTCGAGCTGGGAGGACTGGGAGGTCCTGCTCATGTCTGCAGACCTGACATCGCAGCTTGCTGCGGTGACTTGGGCTGCCGACGTCATGTCCCGGTATGACCTACTTGATGCAATGCGGGACCGTGCAGTGGCCCAGGGACCCAGCTGAGTCTAAAACTGACTTGCTCAATAAAGTTTTTCTGTCTGTCTGTCTGTCTGTCCAAAACGAAAATGTATTAGTCACTGGATCACTCGTCCACACTTGCGCCATCGCCCTCAATAGCGCTGCCATCGTGATGGCTGCTGCTGTCCCACAGCACGTCGTTCCAATGTCGTCGTCGAGCGAAGTCCCGTACTTCGCAAACAGCCACATCACGACATCGCGTGGAACAGCTGAAAATTTTCCTCGCTGCAGCTACCACACCTGTATCACCCGTTGGGAACGTCGAACTTGCGACCCGGCGCGCCGCGGCTGTTCGTTTCTTCGGAGTAAAAAAAATGGCAGCCATCTTGAATGTAGCCATGAACGAGCGCCGGTCGCTTGCTGGACCTGAAGCACAAATGATGACTGACGAAGCACTACATTAAAAACTTGTGAAACGCGGCTGGCAGTAGTCAAATGCGTCAGAGCCAAAGGCAAACTACACGTGAATGGCGTCGGCAGTCAGCAGCCACGTGTGGTGTGCCAGTTTGCTGCTTATCGATAGCCGCCATTGGCCGCCGCCCGTGTGCTCAGGGAGGGTATGCCATTTTTGCGTGTTGACATAGCAGCTGCTCAAGGCCAGCACCAAGAGCAATACGATGGAGCCGTGCAGCAAAAATGTAACCGCGCTGTAGCATGCCTGATATCTTGTTTGTCTCGCCTTTACTTATAGCGCGATGTTTTCGTTTCGATTGTAAGTCGACCCCCCCCCCTTACGGATTTTCAACTTTTAAAAAATAGGTCGGCTTACAATCGTGCAAATACGGTATCTGCTAGAATAATAATATTAAAATATACAAAATCCTGCAGATTACAGTGAAAGCTCATTGATATGAACTTCAAAAGACTGGATAAGACGCGCCAGTCAGTGTCTGAAAGAGTGCTCAGCTGGGTTGGGTTGGCTGGCTGACGCTGGATGGTAGAGCAGCTATTGCAGCGGGCTGGCACAAAGCTCAGAGAAGCGAAACCGAAACCAGGCGTTCGCACAGTTCTTGGATTCGTTTGTCATCACACCTGCTGTTGAGCGGACATCAGAGGTATGAGAGAGACTCTGCAGCATAAAACTCGGATTTTGTGTAGGGCTATTTTGACGATTTCTTGCGTGCTGGTCATACCTGGATGTGGCCTCCCTTCGGAAGCCTGTTCAAATTAACAGGTGCGAGATCTGTAGCGTCCAAATTAGCGAGTTTTCGACAATATAGACTTACATGGGTGTTGACTTGGGCCGAGCCGTACTTCCGAATTTATCGGGGTAGAATTAACAAGCTTTTACTGTATTACAGAAAGCGCACAAGGAAACCACACAGCCAAAGGTGCTGGATGCTATAAGATCTTTGCCACGGCTTTCCCACGTATGTCATTGTCTTCATTGTTGATATAGCGACAGCCAGACTTTAGTAAGAAAGAGGCTTTGAAGCATTTATGGTCAGAAGTATCGAAACTACCTGAGATCTATTAATAAGCAAAGTCAATACAACCACTGCTTTTAATGGGTATTGTTATCTTTGTCATCACTGCCACCTTCAATCACATAAACGGCGGCCAGGTATTCGCTAAATAGACTACAAAATTGCTGCCTTAAAGCCAACCAAGCACGATTCAGCACTGGATTTGTGTTTATAAATTTGCCTCTCCTCAAGGTATGTTCGTTATATGGACACGCTGATTTCATCCGCAGACTCAAGTGTCACATGACCTAATGGAACTGTACTGCACTTGGGATGACAAGCCATCCATGACATTCGCGATTCCAGAGTCCTGCAGTGCGCAGTCTGTGGCAATTTGCATGGTCACGCAAATTCAATATGCGATTTGGTTACTAAGCATAACTTTCAACAGACTGTCCCAGCTTCATAGAGAAAGTGTGCATTGAATTTATACATCACCTTAAAAGATCTTCAAGGCGCTTATACTATGAATTGACGAGTTTTTACACTGAGCCTACAATCATTGTTGCACAATGCCTATCCCCAAGAATGAAAAAAAAAAAAGGAAGGTAAAAGCGCGTGCTTACCTTGGCTCCCAGATATCCTTGTGCTTCTTGCGATGCTTTCGGGCTTCCCTCTGCTTCTCTTCTAGACGGTTCTTCTCTGCTGCAGCACCATCTGCAAAATCAAGAATAAAAGTTGCTGTGTGAAACATTTTTGAACATGATCAATCAATTGATAAAGAAGAATTATGTATACATGGCATCTCGCATTATAAGTAAGATAACAACAGCCTAGTTAAGCTCAGACAGATATCAAAGGAGGTCTCAAAGACATGCACTTCAATGGGGGTGGTGTTGGGGACTTGAGAAACTTCGTAATATCCAGGAATTCGCCATAAAGAGGTTCGTTACATCCAGGTTTAACTGTAGCAACTTTATTGAAATGGTGCAGGCTGGTGCTATCGGCACAGGTCTCCCATCACTGTGCAGGTGTATACTGCTTTCTTAGAATAGGGTGGCTGCTACTTGACATTAGGCAAAACCTTCACAAATTAACCCGATTAGATCTGCACTACATTTTGCACAAATGCTCAGAAAAGAGTCACCACAGACAGGGAAAGCATACCGAGGTCCCCGGCTTCCAGCAAACGCATGTCTGGCCGCAGTCGGCAGTCAGTAGGAGGCAGGGTCTTGTTCATTCCCTCCTCCATCTCATTGAGTGCCATTGCAAACAATGTGAAGTTGTAATACTGCACAGAACACAAGAGAGAGGAGAACAGCACATTAGGGAAAATAAAATCAACCACACACAGTAGCACAGGCATTGTGCAGCAGCATAGTGGGAGCCATGAAGCGTGCCCTGTGGGTAATTAGTGTGAAGGTGTTAGTAGTGAAGTTTTGAGAACTCCAGTGTGAAGCATTTGTTGCTTAAGAAACATGATCCTAGTGGCCACACACCCTAGCGAGTGTGAGTGACCGCGCTCATGCGTGTTGCCCACATAACACAAACTAGGGAAACAGCAAACCTGATGGCTCAGCTAGCCTTCACTGTACTGTGCGCGCTCTCACTCCCAAGAAATGAGGGCACTTGACTGATAGCACTAGTGTTTATTCAAAAAGAAAGGTGCATTATAAACACTGCACCAATCTCCAGACCTCAGCACAACCCACAGCCGTGGCCTAGTCCCAAGAAGGTGGTCAGCGGACCCGCATTTGCAAATTGAAGACTAAATGGGTGCTAGAAGAACTAAGGGTGTTTGAAGGGCACGTAGCTAACCTCAGGGTTCCGCTGAGCAGCCCCACACAAAGGGTGGGGAGAAGTATGTAAATGCATGCAATGTATCCGGGTGACACCGGTCACATGTTGGTGGCTCTCTGTGTGTCACCACCGTCAATGGTTCATCCTAGTAGAAATCAAGGGCAAGAAGTGGGCTTGGACAGGGCATGTAACACAAAGGCAAGATAACCGCTGGTCCCTGAGGGTAACGAAGTGGATTCCAAGAGAAGGCAAGAGTAGCAGGGGGCGGCAGAAAGTTACGTGGGCAAATGAGATTCAAAAGTTTGCAGGTATACGGTGGCCGCAGGTGGCAAAGGACAGGGTTAATTGAAGGGACATGGGAGAGGACTTTGCCCTGCAGTGGGTGTAGTCAGGCTTATGGTAATGATGATGACTGTCAATGGTTAGCCCCTCCCAACTCCACAGAATGTGCATCCACATAGGAAAGCGACAGAACACACTTTAGGCCTTGACTCAAGAAAACATACAAGGTGCACGTCTGCCATCCCATGACATGGGTCCCTTAGCAAGGGCCACAGAACTGGCAGAAAAGACCAGGCACTCTATTGCTGCTAACTGCTGCTCACATTAGCTGTGGCTCCATATGTATATTCAGTACATCAGTGGGAGTGGTCCAAAGGGGATGCAAAGCCGGAATAAGAACAGTTTGTGGTCAGGAATGATATTGCAAATTAATTGAGACACACAGGTAACCTTTCTGCTATGCAGACATGTTTGGCAACACAATTACTTGTGCAATGCTCATGCAGGTTTTAGGTCTTCGATGAAGATTAGATTTTATTTGGAAGCACTCAGAAAGTCCTCCTGGGTAGGGACCAGTCTCGATGCCAGTCTCGATGCAAAATACCACCGCTCATCTGCCACATTTAGCAACTAGAGTTGTCAGATGAACTCCCGGCTCCATCTAAAAGGAGACAGTAACTGTCCTCCTCACTGCCTTTGTGTTATAGCAACTAAACTATGATGCAAGTCCGTGTGAGAAGACATCAGCCCTGTGATTGCTTCCATGAGTGACCATGGGGCTGAAGTATGCCATCCAACTTTCTGCTTGCCTCTGAGGGCAGAAAAATAAATGTGTTAACCTAATCAGAAAAAGCCTTTGAGAAATGGTGCTACCCAGCAAGAAAAACAAGAAACAGCTGAAAGTGTGAAGCAGAAACAGTGCGAAAGACTTGGGCTGGTACTGCATGATAATCAGTCACAGGCAAACTATGCCTACATAGAACTATCTTCCTCAAAAGAAGACAATGCAAGTTCACACACTGATATGCTATAGATGTGTTGCGTTCATGTAAGGTTCATGTGTTTATGTAGGTTGCACAAGCCCGCATGGCTTTAGCAATACAGAACATGACACATTAACAGCCTGAGCTGTTAAAGGAGAGATGCGAATCTTAAAAATTGGAGGGGACACTTAAGCTCAGCCTAAAGAGTATGCCGCGACAGCATTAATGAGTTAATGCTTGGGGTATGCAAATTTTTGAAATTTTGAACACGAATACAAATGTTTGCTATTTGGTTAATACTGAATTAGAAAAATTGATATTCGAGAATTTCAGAATATTTGAAAATTTTCGAACATTTGGCAGACATGAATACCATGCAAACTTTCATAAATTCAACCTTTGCAAAACCACGATATCTGGGCAAATTGTCCAAATATCGAGTTTTAAATGCCACAAAAAAGTACAAAGGCATCATCCTGATTTCGTCTCCTTAAGTAACCTTTTTAAATCTCAGTAAATCACCAATCACATTCGGATGCTGTTAGGCTTGGACCTCAGGCAAAATTCCACAAGTGGGCTTTCCCAATGACACCCGATTAGAACAAGATGGCTGATCACCCGCTTTGAACAACCACAAAGCGAAAGTGCTTTTGTTTGTCTGCTTGAGCCTTCCATGATGTGTTAGATACTTAGAACTCGCACCCATGACAATTGTGTCGCCTTTGCAACCATCCTAGAACAAGCTCTGCCCCCTGTTCTGGAAAGCTATGACATGCCGAGAGGCCCACTTGTGGAATTTTGCATAAGGCTCCCAATGAGGCAAGTAGATGTGTCACAGCAGGGCAAGCCACCTACTGCATGGTGCATTCTTCACATCTCTTAAGTGCACGTAACAGCAAGTGTAACAACGATTAGGGGGCCCTTGTTGGGAGGCCAAAAAGTAGCATGGCCGCGCAGTTTCAGTTTCTGAGCTTAATCATTAGCTCATGGCGATGGTAGCTCCCTGTCTCCAAAATCCGCGAACTCAGCTGCAAGCCGTTTTTGGACGCCATTTTGCCCGTCGCTGGACATTTCATTTTTCTTTTTAAAACCGGTCTTGCCATTCCGCAATGCCAATATGCATTCCCCTTGCTTGCATTGGCCACATTATTCTACCAGCACGTAGAAACCGTGTGCTTGTCACTGGCTTTTCGGTGTGCGTGTGATGGAGCCTTGTAAGGCTTCACCGCATTTTGTCATTTTCATATTTCCGACATTTTTTCTGGGACGGCATGGGGCATTTCATAAATAGACCTTGCATAATTTATGCATTTCTTGCTATGCTGTTGTTTTCGTTATAAGGTGCATCATGATATGAAAATGGCAAACTATATCGAAGCACCCTAATTTTGACATATAATTATGCGATATTATTGTTTCCAAAACTTGATACGTGATTCAGCCATAAAAAAAAAAGCATACCTTTATAATTTGGTACTTTCTGCATTCAACAGTATAAGATTAACTGAAATTGCACTATAAAAACATAACGAAAACTAGGCTGGCCATGTTGGCAAAGAACACGAGTTGAGAAATTGTATCCGAGGTTCGCGCGCCAGCCATTCAGAGGTCATTGCAGAGGACTCAAAAAATGCTGAATACGGACGTTCCAAGAGAATTTGACAACTGAGTAATATCAGAGTGTAGAGAACGGCACCAACTTTTCATCGAGGACATAGTTGCGGGAAGCGACAGGTGCGAAATTCTGCCACATTTTGCAATCAAATCGCCATTTCGCCGCTTTGGAGGTGTCAGATACATCAATTTTCTTAGTAGTTGGAGCCTGAATTAAACCTTTAAACTTTGTAGGTAGGTACTTTAGTGTTCATTTTCGCTCTCAGCGCAACACGAACGGGACACAAGACGAAGGACTAGCACTAACAGGCGCTGACTATCAACTGGTTTTTTATTGAAGAACGAAAAGCATATAAATACGAACAGTGAACTACTTATCAATCAACAAAAGTTATCTGGAAGGCACGTGGGAGGTTAGATAGCTCAATTCCCTCTCGGATAACGTTATGGAAGGGCTGCTGATACATTTTGCGCCGTTGTGGTAAATATAAAAAGCTTCCATAACTTCGCGTGTTAATTTATTGTTATGTCGGAACAAGATGCGCGTGTTCTTGTAATCGGGAACACATTGGCATTTTTTGCACTGGAAAGACGCCTGGGCAAGGGTGTCCCCTTTAGCTCTCCTTTCTGCATGATCCTTTTCATGCCTGCATTGGCATTGCCTGCTGTGGGAGCCTGTGTGAGACAGGGGGTCATTTTTTCTGGTATTTTCATGCTCCATCAAGCGTTTTTTAACGCACCTGCCAGTCTGGCCAATGTACATGGCACCGCAAGAGAAGGGGACCTGGTATACCACCCCTACCTCGCAAGGTATAGATGGCGACACATGACGCACTTGACAAGCATCCCTCTTGCTCTTGCCGTAGTGCCTCTGATTCACCTGTTTGCACATTGCGCTAAGTTTTTTAGGTGCAGAAAAGACGACATCAACGTCGTATCTACCCGCAACTTTTTTCAGCCCATGTGACAAGCAGTGTGCATACGGGACCACAACCTCCCACGTGCCTTCCAGATAATTTTTGTTGATTGATAAGTAGTTCACTGTTCGTATTTATATGCTTTTCGTTCTTCAATAAAAAACCAGTTGATAGTCAGCGCCTGTTTGTGCTAGTCCTTCGTCTTGTGTCCCGTTCGTGTTGCGCTGAGAGCGAAAATGAACACTTACCAACTCGCCCAAATTTCCGCCTTGCTGAAAGTACTTTAGTGTAAACTGAGCTCAAATATGCCATTTTTTTCTAATAGAAATTTCTGCATTTTTTTATCATTTCAAGAGCAGTGTCTCCTGTTAACACGCCAAGAGAATACCTATAACAACATACCTGGCCTGCATACTCTGGTCGTGGGGTGGCCCTCCAGAGCAAGCGGGAGTTCGGGATGTCCAGGGAGTAAGTTGAATCACTCTTGGGAATCTCTCCATCATCAAGGTCACAGGGTTCAGGGCTCTGCACAGACAGGTAAAAACGAAATCGCAAATAAAGATTTCAAGTACAGGGTATTGTGTAAGGAAGCAGCTACATGACATGGGAGTGGCGGGGTTCTCGCTTTAAGGCTCAGTCTATCGTAGGTGACAAATAAAAAAATGCTGGCACATTATGTTAGACCATGCCCTGTGGTATAGGAACCAAGTGCAGCATTAGCTGTTTCATCAGAAGTTCATAATTTTCAACTGGCCGAAGAAGCAATGTTGGAAGTGATGGTGGCAGTGTGCTGTGCACAAAATGTCACTCAGATGGTAGGTTGCGGTGCTACGGGTTAATTAAATCCTAAATTAAATTTTAGGCAGTTTATGCCTCTTCTTTCTTTTTTTTTCTGCAATATGTTACGATGTCTTGAGTGTTCATAAATGCTTTCTTCATCTTAAAAAATGTTTTGGAAAAATCAAATTGCATAACCCATACATGTTTACAAATGTAGTGGTGTTCGCGGATGCTCCAGCCGACTGAGGTTGTAAAGTATGGCTACTGCCCGTAGGAATACATGTGAACAGAAGTTTCAAAGCAGTTTTCCGATTTCACGAGGCACCTATGATGTCGTCCCTTCACGGAGATTAACCGAGTACATCCTAGAACATACTATTGTGAAAGTATGAAATGTCATTTTAAAGACATTGTATCTTTAAAACTCCATGACGTGCGCATAGGAGTCGCACCCTGATGGTGGTACGAGGCAGGAGCGTGACCCGTAGAAGCACATGTAAGCATAACTTTCCAAAATATTTTTTTCCTTTGCCAGAGTACCCATGGAGGCTGCTGTTCATTACAGTTGGCGCATACTTTGAACAAGAGTGTCACAAAATATACCACGTAAGTTCTGAATTATCTTTTGAAAAGGCCATGACAAATGTGTGTTGTGAAGCCACACATACCACCAAAGGGCGCTCTATCTGCTTGGTTTTTCTCCAGTTGTGCAATCTCCTCGTAGTCTCCAACATGATGCCGCATACACTACATTTCCTCACTAATACATTCTTTCGAATTAGACAGCCTAGAAGGCCCTACGTGAGAAGCAATCTTCAAAGGCATGCTAAGCGGATGAAAGTGAACCGCCCACTTTCGTTCGCTTGAAACAACATGACTGGAATCGCAACCAATGAAGATCCAGTACAAGACATTCTGCCCACATGCAACAGACTATTAGTTTTCTGTCAATTTTATGCAATCTAAGGAATTGGCATCACATCATGCATGCAAATCATTTCTTACATGCACCAAAGATCTCTCTCTCAAAAATTAGCTGGACAGGTAGTGCCAACCATGAAACATCTCTGACAACTTGCTTCCCATATTTCTTTCAAAAATATTAGCAGGAGGCTCAAGCTTCGCTGTAAGAGTAGACGTGATAGTGCTTTCTTCTCCTTTTATTCCTTTTCTTTCGCGTTTCTCACTGATTACAAATCCACAATCACATTACCGATCATGGTGATAGATTACAATAGCAATTACCGATCACATAACAGATTACCAATCACAAATCACAATTATCGATTACGATTCACGAATCACTATCAAGGTAACACTGCCGAATATACTTGCTACTACATACTCATACACACCATTTTTTTCAGTGCAACGAAGCACCATAACACCGCCTTTTCGTTCCATGCAATTTCTGATCCCTAATTAGCATATCAATATTTGTTCTTAATTTAATTACTGTAAGATTACTACACAACCCAAACACACCTCACTAAGTCATACATATCATAACGCGTTCACCAGGTGCGCGCCTCTAACACGCTTGAACTAAGACCCTATGTGGCCTATGCGTTGCATGCCTGCCTGGCATGCAAAGAGCCTGGGTTCGAACCCCAATGTCGGCTATTTTATTTTTCTATACATATTCTGATTTCTGGGATTTTTTCTGACTGATGCTGGATGACGGGCGACACCGGGTTTTCAGCAGAACAAGCTTTTTACGCCATTGCATAAAAAGTTATTCCAACGAGTTTTGTAAACTATTTCACTACCTGCTCTGTGCCATCATTCTGATGTGCACTTTTACACACAGCATGTTAGCAGCTTGTAGACAGATGCCGATTCAGAACTGAAGATTTGTCAGAAAAGATCAGGCAGCAGAAGAATAAGGCCACAGTGACATATTTGCAATCATCTTGCAATCCTCATGCGAGGGCTACAGAGGAACCAGCACAAGCAGATGTTCTAATGACAGACCACGCACCTTGGGACCCGGCATATCGCCCTGGGATCCTCCTGTCAGTGAGCGTGTCAGGCTGTTCAGTTTGGCATACATGCGCTTGGGTGTGTGCGCAGGACTAGGCCCCGCGCTTGCTGAAGTGGCAGTGCCTGATGGCGGGGGATGGTCTGGGGGGGCACGGAAGTTGTGTGTTTGCATGTACTCCTCATACTCTGCCACAGGTGCCGCCTTGAGGTAGTCTGTCCACTTGCCGTACAGGAAGCGCAGGCGGGACTTCCTAAGGGAAAAAAAAACATGGACATCGCAATTTCAGTGACGGTAACTGAACGATGGAAAGGGAACTTAAATGCAAAGTCAGGCACCTCAGTAACGTCAGCATCTCTCCAGACATCTTTTTAAAAGGTGGAGAATTTGCAGCACAACATCCACTTTGCAGGAGATTGCATCATAGCTCCTGCACTTACATTCCTTAGTGGTTAGAGCAACTAATGTATCAAGTTTCCCCTCAGAACACACCGCTCGGAACCTCTATAAGCACAGGCAACGACTGGCTTCGCAATCAACAGGTTTTTAGGTTTCACACTTTTATTCTTTTACACAGCACAATAAAATTACAACAAAAAGGTAGAAAGTGTGGAAAGTGATGCAGGAAAAACATGAAGAGTGCCAATATGATTTTGCGCTACCCAATACTTTGAAAGGCACAGCTAGCACGACAACAATGCACTGAGCTGAGCATGCGTTGCCACTTTTGAAAGCTGCAGCACTTTCTTCAATATGCTAGCTTCTTGCATCAAAACTCAAACATGCAAAAGCATTAGCTGCAAAGTTACAATCATGTAACGCAGAGCGGTAATAAATCGGCAATCATCACAGATGTCAATGCACACTCACAGTTTGTCATAGATGAACCCCTCTATCCGGTGAAGATCTTTGTAGAACCAGCCAGCTTGCTTGAACGTGAGCGCCGATGTCAGTCCCGACTTCTGGCAGACAATCTCCATGAGGCCATACTAAAATGAAGATGGAGCATGTTTTGTCAGTGGCAGGAACAGAGGAGGCTGCAAGCTCTCAAGATTACCTGTTCAAACCACAGCTTTCCCACAATGATGTTGTGAATGCAGCAGTTTACGTTGGTCCACGTGTATGTTTCACCATGCCTGGAAAAAAAAAAATGAATATGAATGCCCCTTTGCCACACCCCAGCTGGAGCCATTTTCACAAGTGCCGTACTTTCGCGACATGCATTATGTCAGATGATGTGTTCCTCCAGCACGAAGCATTCATTGACATTGCCATGTTTCTGCTGGTGTATTCCAAACTTTGTGGCCCAGAACCTATTTCTGCCTCAAAAGTCATGTCAGAATGCTACCCTATTCCAAGACAATAATATATGCTGTAATAGTAATGAGAGCGTCAGCTTGAAGAAAGGACTAGTGTGAAAATGTGCACGATTTGTAGAAAGGCGGCTGTATGAATGTTTTAAAAACTGATACTAATCCAGGACTGCAGTATTAACACAGACTGCCTTGGTATAGTACGGTACAGAAAGCTGCTGTATTAACAGAGGTTGCTTTGGTATGGTATGATACAGTACGGAACGGTATGTGGAGCTTAACATCCCAAAGCTGCAGACGTGCTACAAGAGATGCTGCAGTAGAGAGCTCAAGATTATTTCTATTTGTTTATTTACATAAATCATACAGTTAGCTTCTCAGAGGCTGTTATGGGAAAGGGGGAAATTGAAGAACAAAAAAACATATATACTGGCAAACAAATGCAAGCACAGAAACATAAACACAGGCTAAACTTAGACACTGCCGTCACAAAACAAGCCAGTATTGAGTACAAGGGTGCCAGTACATTCTAGGAAGCATTTTGTATAAAAATAGGAACTCTGCACTACCACAAATACACAGCCGAAAGACAAAAAAGAAATTTTTCCTGGCAAATATTCAAACAAGAAAGAATTAGGCTAAGGAAACAATACAAGGCAAGAATAAAGAGGGATGAGCAGAATTTAGCCTGTATAGGAATATGTTAATTAGGTGATGGGCTGCTTACCGTATCACTTGCTAGTGTGTTCTTATCCTCTGAGCTGAATGCCTAAATACGCCACAATGAAATCTAAATTCTCCTAAATGTTTACAGTGTTTTGTACACGTTTTTTAGTTGATGAACGTGACAGGTATTGGTTTATCTCAACTTTATGGGCTCCACACAAAAGTAGGTAAACGAACTTAATTTCGACTGCCTGTGGCTGTGCACTGATACTGCATAGCACACAGGTGGTCTTGCATTCAACCACCATCAAGAAAATGCAGCTGCTGCAGAGAGGATCCAATCCAGTGTCCTTTGGCTTAGGAGTCAAATCTCACACCCAATAAACGATGACTGTGTCGAAATGGTGATAACAGTACTAGAGTGCATTTTAAATGTGTATTAAGGCCTCGTTAGTTTGTTTAAAGAAAATGCAGAAAAAACTTACTATCTGGGAAAACTACAATCCATACCACCCAATTTGGACAAATATAACTACTGAATGAGGTACAAAGGCATTTATTGACATTTTTAGTACTTCATAGAAATATTGATCATGCACAAGGTATGTATGAGCAGCTCCTTTTTTAGTGCTCAGAGAATTCAGTCCGCGTTTGTGATGTTCTTGGTGAGGAACAAACTTCGCAATAGATCCGATCCGTTCATGGCAATGGCAATATTAGCGGTCTCGTCCTCATTTACAGATGCTTCGCTCCTTTGTACAAATGCACTGCGGGGAAGCCACCGTGCAACTGACTGTCGCAGCGCTTTTGCTCTCGCGTCCTCGCAGGAATGGCCCGCTCATATGTAAACACACAATTTTTTTTTAATGCTTTGCTCCTTTTAACCAAGGCACCGCAGAGAAGCCACAATGATAGGTGACTGCTGCTGCACCTCAGCTCTTCCATGTCATGTGCCCCCAGGTTCGGGCCACTCTGCATACGTGCAGTTGGCTGCTAAATGTATTCGCTTCGTTTCGATTTCAACTTTCCAAAGCGACTCAGGCTATGAGGGATGCCGTAGTGGAGGGCTTTGCGAAATTTCGACCACCTGGGGTGGTTTAACGTTCACTGACCTCTAGCATTTAACCTCCATCAAAATGCGACTGCCGTGGCTGGAAATGAAACCGAGTCTTTCGGGTCAGCAGCCAAGCAGCCAAGCCACTGAGCTACCGCAGTGGCATGCTAAACGTATTATATGATCAGGATTTTCCGAAATTTTAAATGTAATAGCCGGAACATCCTGTTATCTGGGAAGAAAAATAGTGTAACTCTATGGGACATTTTTATTGCGTGAGATTTTGAGCATATGAACTGGGAAATCACATGAACTGCAAATGTATCAATGATGTTTACCGTATTTGCTATTTGATTTGATTAGCATTGCACTTTTGCTGCTTGAAGTATTGACATGAATATTCGAAGACTACAAATTTTTCTGCTATCCTGAACTCGCAGCCAAGAATTGGTTGTTCTGAAAGATGCTCACCAGTTTCTCACACCGGTTACACACAAACCGATGCCTTCCTTACGCATCAAATGCCAGCACATGGCAAAAACACACGTATAGTACTTCTAGGCCTTACATCTGTGCATCACTATGTGTGCTGATGAGCCTAACCAGACCCTCAAACCAAACGCACTCAGGACCACTGACTTCAAAACTAACTGAGGCAGCGATTTTAGACGTCCTAAACCCCATGCATCTGGCTCACCCTGTGAAGTTTGACCTACCAGTGAGCCACTGGCAAGACCAGCATTGTGCTGCGAACAGATGTCAATAGCGTCCTTGCATTCGCAGGCTCTTTGAACTTAGCTACCCACGGCTTCATCATGTGACTCAGAATTCGGTGCCACACAGCTGCATTCGGGACTCAACCCACCAGTGACCCACAATGCAGTGAATATGTCAGTTCATGCCCTGGCACTTGTCCCACCACAACTGTACTGAGGTACTCACGAGAGGAGCTCCACGGTCAGGTGGCCCTCAGGTTTTATCTCAATGGATTTGCCCCAAAACTTGAGCTTGGGGTAAACGGAGCCATGCACCTTGAAGTGGGATGACTCAGCATGGAATGCACTCACAGGAGGGTGGTGGCTCACTTGCTCACACACCATGCGGAAGCCCACGTCGTCCCTGCAGAAAAAAGGACGCAGAGGCAATGAAACAGAAGCACAATGGCGCTAAGTACTGGAAACAGCACAGAGCACTCAAGAGGCCTACAGTGTCAAACGTCACTTCATTTACTGTCCCAAACTCTTTTGGTCCCCTCACTCATTTAATACTAAGTGCAACCCATTTCAATGCAGCTTTTCCCCTCCCATTCCTCAGAATGGCACTCCAGTAACATCAGCAATACAGCATGACTTCAGACAAGAAACTGAATCAGGATATATACACGAGGCCTGAAAGGGTACAGAGTTGAGTATTTCTTTTTTAACCAATGCACAGTAATCTGACGCACCCTTGTGTCCCTTTCCAAGAACACCCACCAAACATAACTACTTCATCGCCTTCCCCTGCCTAGGCATCAATAACACCATGTGGGATGCTCACAAGGAAGAAACAAACTGAGGGCAAAAGACCTCCATCAGTGTGAGAATATGACCTCTCTTTTCACTTTTCTACTGCTTGCCTGCCTCTCTTCTCTGTGTAACCACCATTAAAATGGGAGGCCTTTCCACTTCTACAGGTTCCCAACAGACTGCCTGCCAGTTGGCTATCTCATTTTTTTTTTGCAAGTTTCTGTAGCCACAAGTCTGCCTGCTGCAGGCAGGTATAAAGGGAGTTAGTGCTGTGGCCTCTGCTTGAGTGTGGGATGATAGCTGCAGTATGAACCTGCAGAAGTATTAAAAAAAGTCAGAGAGTGGTTGTTGATCCAAAGAATGCACCAATTTAAGTAAAAGGCAGCACGTTAAACGTGCTGTTAGTAATATGCTCGCAAAAAAAATTATAAAGTTACTAAGTGATGACATGGTCTCTCTGGCATCAGTCCCCTACAAAACCCAACTAGGTTGCCAACAATTTTTAACATAGTTCGCCAAGTTTTTACCTACATAAATTTTAACTCTCACTACGGCGAAAGCGCTCAGCAAAAATACCCGACCATGTCTGCTTGATAGCTGATGCGTTAGCCATGCATAATAATAATAATTGGTTTTTCAGGGAATGGAAATGACGCAGTATCTGTCTCATATATCGTTGGACACCTGAACCGCGCCGTAAGGGAAGGGTTAAAGGAGGGAGTGAAAGAAGAAAGGAAGAGAGAGGTGCCGTAGTGGAGGGCTCCGGAATAATTTCAACCACCTGGGGATCTTTAACGTGCACTGACATCGCACAGCACACGGGCGCCTTAATCTCAGTTTACAGCAAAGACTAGGGCGATTCAATAAGCTTCGTAGATGCAATTTATTTCACTGCGTAGTTTCTTCAAGAGTACTCACAAATGCACTGAAGGAAAAAAGAATTGCCACATTTCGCATGTGTCCTCATGTATACTAGCAATGCCTGACAATAGACAATATCTGCAGCACGCTGTCAGTATCATGTTACAGCAAACAAAAGGAAGGATGACACAATGCACATGTCATCCTTCACATAATATGCATGTCCATGCAGCACTTTCATGTTCCCAACTTATTTCAACTTATCCCTACCTTCGAACTTATCCCCACCTTCCTTTCTTCAGGCAGAAGGAGCGGTAAGACAAAAACAGTGCTTATTATTACTGTGAAAAAAACCCAGGATAGCAATTAAGAAGGAAGTGCAAAGGCAATGGGAAGACGATAAAAAGAAACAAAAACAAAATGACCGTGCTAAGTAAACATTGAGAACAATGATGAAAGCTGAATGCGCATAGTGGGTGCACAACTGTTAGGTGCAGCATCTCCTGAGTGTTGTATAGTGTTGTGTGCACTGATGATGCAATTCCCTGCTTAGTGACAATTGTAAATGTGGCCATTAACAATGTGTTTAGTGAATGTTAAATTAAGAAGTTGGTTGAAAACCTCCAGACCCATTATTAGCAGCAGGAGAACATAAGCTTTTTCATTTAGGTACGGCATATGCCCACTTACTCCAAAGAAAAGAAAAAGCCCTTCTATTTTACTATTACTGCAAAAGACTAAAACAACACACTCCACAAGAGGAGTAACTTGTAAGCCTCTTTTCCGGCGTCCGGTGCGCGCGCGCTATCTGCTCAGTGTTCGCTGTGATCTATGCCCTGTGTTCTGGTCGTCCTTGTGCCTGCCTAGACTTCGGGCCACGTAACAATATTTTGCTGTTAAACAAGCCCTGACACCCAACTCGCCAGCCAGTTTATCTTGTTACCGTATTTACTCGAATCTAGGCCGACCCCGATTTTAAGCTGACCCCCTAAAGTCCGAAGCCAACAACAACAAAAAAATTACCTCGAATGTAGGCCGAACAAAAAAGAGCGAGGACAGCGTTCACAAAACGCAAACAGCGTTTATTGAATCTGAACGTGCAGAGCTCATTCAACGTCGTCGTCGCTGCTAGACTCGTCACTGTGTTCCTTGCCACTGTCACCTTCAAACAGTGCACTATCCTCGGTACTGTCAAGCGCATTAGATATGCTGCACTTCTTAAAGGCGCGCACGATCAAAGTACCTGGGATATTGTCCCACGCTGCAGCTACCCAGCCCACCAACTGCGATAGCGATGCACGTTTGATACGGCCCGTTGCCGTTAGCATGTGGTCTTCATCAGTCAACCAGTCCGTGTAATATTTCCACAGACGATCCTTGAAAGGTTTGTTGATGCAGACATCAAGTGGCTGCAAATGGCCTGTCATGCCGCCCGGTATGACAGCGAGGTCCGTGTTCGCTTGGGCGAGCGCAGCCTTCACGTTGTCGGTCAAGTGCCCACGGTAAGAGTCGACGACAAGGAGCGAGTTCTTTGTAAAAAGGGCTGCTGGACGCCGTCGCCACACCATCTTAACCCGCTCTTCCACCATCGCACCCGTCATCCACCCGTTCTCATTTGCCCACACAATGACATTTCTTGGCAAAGTTTCTCGACCAGGCAGTGTCTTCCTTTTAAATATCATATAAGGAGGGAGTTTATGTCCATCAGCTGTGCAGCACAGCATCGCAGTTGTGCGATGCTTCTCGTAGCCCGCAGAGGGCACCTTCACCTCCTTGGCACCCTTTTCATTCATGGTGTACGCCACTGGCATATTAAAATACACAGCCGTCTGGTCGGCGTTGCCGATTTGCCCAAAATTGTAGCCTGCCGCTTCTCTCTTTCACAACACGTAGCACTGAAAAGCTATCAGCTTTTCTTCGAAATCGCTTGGCATCAACATGAAACACTTGAAATGGTAACGTGTAGCAGCATCTTTAAAATGCAGTGAATGGAAGTGGAAGTGTGACGTTGGAGGCTGAAGCCGAAGCGCTTCATGAATTTCTGAAGCCAGCCCCGGCTGGCTTTGAAATCCTTTGGCGTTAGGCCTCGCTCCCTTGAAAGTTCCCTAGCTTTCGCTTGGAGCACTTCTGTTGTCACTGGGAGGGCAGCTGCTCTCTGCGTCCGAACAAAGTCGGCCAAAACTGTCTCCACTTCGTGGCGACGGCCTTTCTTTGGTCCGCTAAATGCCATCCTCGTTGCGGCGCACGCAAAAAGCTGCTGTCGTTGTCCCCTCCAACGACGGATGTTTTTCTCGTTGACGCCAAGTCCCATCCGGCTTGAAGGTTCGACGATGCCTCTGCGGCTATCACAACTTTTCGCTTGAAAGCGGCACTGTAGTGGCATCTCCTGCTTGGTGCCATTGCGATAACACCACGCTGCACACCGATATGGCCGACACGACACAGGTCAAAATGGCGACCTCGCTTGTGTACGGTTAGGTACTTGCACGGCTAGTAGCAGCTGCGATACTGACTTTTCTAGACGGCGCTAGCTATGCACCACATTTAGCAGTTTCAGTGAAAAACTGGCGTGTTTTTCAAAATCCTCGAATCTAAGCCAACCCTAGAGTTTGGAATACGATTATTTGAAAAAAAACTATCGGCCTAGATTCGAACAAATACGGTAAGCATTTCCACAACAGAGAGCGGCAGCTTCTTTTAAAGATACTGCAAATGCTGACTGTGCTGATGGAAACATAGTTTCATGTTCTATCCAATAGCTCTGGACATAAAGCTTGTGCACTGCCCCGCACAAAAGGACGATTGCCTGCCCACAGGAAATTGAAGATTAGCTGTGGAATGCAGAGAGAGAAAAGAAGAGAGAGGAGAAGAGACACCAACATGAAACACTTGAAATGATAAGGTGTAGCAGCACCTTGAAAATGCAGTGAATGGAAATGGAAGCTATTTTATCAGCAGAAGCTCTATGTTTTCCTGGCTAACTTGCCAGTGGCTGGATCTCGAGGGCAGATTACAGTCATGGCTTATGTTCTGCTTGACCAAAAATTGTTTGCAGTTGACTTGCTGTGAACACTGCTGTAGCCAATTTCCTGATACAGCAAAGTGAATGCAAAGTCTTACCAGTGATCCCTTATTTCAATGGCCACAGTATTGGTACAATAAAACCAGAAGAAATAGACCTGAAGCCTCATTGGTTAATGCAGAGATAATTTTTTTCAGTCTTTAAAGACCCGAGAGTTCAAAATTCTCAATATCTGAATGGAATTGCATGCAAGAGTACACATTTGACATGCTTCATGCAGGCCGAGGTGGAAGGCAATCGCATGCAAGCTGAGAAATGAGCTTTGCATTTGCATGTTCTAAAACTGCTGTGTTTGTGTTAGAACATTCATTGTGTTGAACTGCCTTTGAATTTTTTCTGCGTCAGTATGAGTTTCTACTTCAATAAAAAAACAAATGCATTTTTGATTCAGCTATCGCATTCTCACAACAGCGTGAGACTTCAATAAGCGATTTCAGACAAAACCGGTTATATGTACTTCTGCTACACCTCTGCAATAGCCGTGTTCTCAGTACTAATACAAGGGATCTTCTCAACACAAAAAGCAGGTATGCATGTCATTCGCTACAATGTTTAAGTCATTATGCATTGCCCAATTACACAGAAAACTGCAGCTTTGTGCAAGAATTTCTCGCCATGCCATATGATTAGGATGTTACTTTCTTCAAAACCTGTCTGATTCTACATAGCTGCATTGCAACTGGACCTGTCAATGATAGAACTTGCACACACTGAATGTCAAGCGACATTCAACTAACCACTGGCAAAATGTTGGTCCAACGTTTTTACAACAATCCCCCAAGGTGGAGTAGATTCAAAGTGAAGGAGCAATGACTCATTAGCATTCACCCAAGCACAGCCAAACAGCTTTCCTTTGTAGCCATTTAGCTGTGCTTGATGGATGCTAATGAGTAATTACTAATTGCTCCTTTATTACCGGCTAAACGTTGAATGGTGCTACAATACTGCAGTATCACCTAAAATACTGCTACATTTCCCGATGCACAGAGACATGGTACTTACCTGACTAGCTCGTATGTTTCGCCAAGCAGAGGGTTGAATGGCTTGCTCAATCGTTCGAGGTTTGATGAGAGTGCCGACACCGCAAAGGCAGTAACCAGCTGAAATGCAGACCAGCACACCAGTGTCCCTCAGTGCTTCATGTTGCAAGGAACTTCAACAAAAACACAATAAGCCGTCATAAATCTTAACTCCCATGACTGCACTCCTGAATTACTTTGCCATGCCAAGGATAAACAGAAATTAATGACCAAGAGAGCATTGAAACGCAAGCACTCGATACCTCACAATGAAACACGGAAGTGTTGCTGTGAGTCAGAGTAGCAAAAGTAAGGTAAAAAATACTGCAAGCCTGATTATGTTCACCCACTGCCAGATTATGTCCACCCATTGCTGCGTGGTTTTTCTGTTCTGCTAGTACATCGAAATGCCGAAACTGCACGTGATGCGCGTGCAGTTTCGGCTGTGGGGAACCTTACCATTATTGAGCAGTTTTACTTCAGACACTCCCGGTAATGTGTACGAATAGAGCATTTGACAGAACTGCGGGAAATCATTGTCATCGTGCAGTTTTTGTCCCAAAAGCAGATGACCATCACCCATGTTTTCACAAAATAAATTTACTCATGCAAATTGTTTCTGGCAGTCTTTTGGGGGCTGTTCAATAACTCGACCTTTGGATAATTTGGAAATGCTTTTGTTTCCCTTGAAGTCCGAATTAATGAGGATTTACTGCATAAAAGCGGGAAACACATCTTTGTATGCTATATCAAACAGACACAAGAATAGGAAAAACTGACTAATAATATTGCCAGTAATACTGCCCTTACAGTTAGAGAAAAAGGCCAACTGCAGACAGGAGCACACTGCCAGACTTTTGCACCTTTACATGTGAAACCTTCGAAAAAATAGCAAAACCCCCCCTAAGGGCACAGGTAAGAAATATTAGTTACACTGCAATTGCAGCTTTCCAAACATTAATGTTTTATGTGGCATAAAAACAATGTGTTTGGTGCAATTCGTCTATCAATCTACAGGTTCTACAATGAACAAATTTTCATAAGTGGCATGATGAACTACATTTTTCCATGAGCCCGTAAGATCTTGCAAAATTGCTTACGTGCATAAATCAAATGGATGGGCGCACACCAATGGCAGTACACACCAAACATGAAGGCACAGCTAACTGATTACGTTACTTAATGAAAATCTTTGCACTATGTATTATACCACTTTTAGCACAAGAGGCAGTGGACAACTTTATGTAATAACAGTGTCACAACAACTTTCATATGATTAAACAAGCTACTATATACTAATGTAGATAACTTTTGCTATGACCATGACATGCCAAACATTTTTTTGCTGTCCCACAAGAACCCGCCGCGGTGGCTCAGTGGTTAGGGCGCTCGACTACTGATCCGGAGTTCCCGGGTTCGAACCCGACCGCGGCGGCTTCGTTTTTATGGAGGAAAAACACTAAGGCGCCCGTGTGCTGTGCAATGTCAGTGCATGTTAAAGATCCCCAGGTGGTCGAAATTATTCTGGAGCCCTCCACTACACTACGGCACCTCTTCTTCCTTTCTTCTTTCACTCCCTCCTTTATCCCTTCCCTTACAGTGTGGTTCAGGTGTCCAACAATATATGAGACAGATACTGCGCCATTTCCTTTCCCCAAAAACCAATTATTATTATTATTATGTCCCACAAGAAACTCTGCAGCAATGTTTACGTCTCAGGGCCCTGCTCTGTGGAACAAACCATTGCTAACATTACATGTTTATGGATGGCAACACAAGTGTTTTCATAGAGCGAAAATCTGTTGAAGACTGCACTCACTTGAGAAAAACTGCAATGTTGATTAGTTTTTTTTTTATAACGCTGGCCAGTAGCATCTTATCTTTTGTCTTTTTCTGCTAGTTATGATGAGCAAATTCTCAGCTCAACATCCAACATCTCTTATGTTCTCTTTCAAGAGAGAGCAACAAATAGCAAGCAGTGTTTCAATGGAAGAGAGTTGGAAAAGGGTGCTCAATAAGGCGCATACCTCGATCCTGTCTATGGGGTCAGCAGCTTCATCAGCCTGAACAAGAAGCTCACTGTACTCCATGTTCTCCGAGATGCGTTGCAAGAAGCTCAGAGGTTCGTTGAACACCACTGGCATTGTGATCTTCGACAGTTCCTGCACAAAGCATGGCCGTTCCTCTTAGCATGTGTTCACGTAATTGCTGCTTAGGAACGTAATTCCAGCAGAGAATGCCAAGAATGAGATAATTTGTGGTAGCACTCATTCAAATTCTGTTTGCTTTCCCATGCTTTCAACGTGTATTAAGAGCGCTTACTTAAAATAGCCTGTACACTATTTATTCTTACTTTATTCTTTTGTTTTAGTGGCAAGAGGGCAGTGTAGATGGAAGCCTGTATATGGGCACTCACAAAACAGACCCAATTCACACCTGATTGTATGTCCCCCAATTTAAGTCAAACTTCAAGAAATCTGAGCAAAAATCTGAGATACCATGGAATCTGAACCATGCAAGTAAACACACAGCTGTGTGCTCAGTGTGCATCAACACATCATGCCTGAAAAATTTACCATTAAATGTCAACATAATCAGATGAAGAAAATGTGCTCTACTTACTTTTGACATTAACTGCACATTCACTTGACAGTGCAGAAAATGATCACAAATAAGGTGCAGTCTGAACTACATAGAGTGACCCTTCAAATGGGGCTGATGCATTGCTGAAGTTATTAAATGGCACTGCAAGGCCGATGCTTTATTCCTTAAGAACAAACCAAATAAGTATCACTGTCATTTCTGATAAATTAAACATAAGCAAGTAGCTAGAGTCAAACACTGTGTGAAATCTGAGAGCTCAAAATGAATTCTTTAGCTGGCAGAAACACTTGTACCTGCCACCAAGTGGTGTACAATAGTTGACAACCAAGTGGTGTACAGCAGTTCATAGTTCAAGCACAGCACGACTTCTTTTCTTCAAACAAGCTGTCATGTAATATGAATAAATGAAGTCGGACAACAGTCTTCCATGCTTTTCTCGCCTAAAAAGGGCACACAAGGTTTCTAGCTGCAATACAACGTTTGCAAACTTCTAAGTTACAGCATAATCAGCATATGCACGACCAGTCACAAGCCAGATTTCTTTTGAGATTTCAAAATAATGCAGGGAAGCTGAACACCAAAGCTAAAACAGAAACTGTGCTGAATTGGCCACCATACCTTTCCTATACATTGCTTCAGTATGCTCCATAGGCTGAAGTCATTCTTTGAGAACATGGGCACTGGAAGACGTGTTCTGGAAAGACACGGAAGAAGAAAAGAAAGCCAGTAAGCCTTCTGTAATGGACTGGCGGTGAACAAGTACAGCGCTGCGATTGCTACCAACGTGACCTAAAAGCAGCTCCTACATCAACAAAAAAGTGTTACTTTGGTGCAGCAGAACTTTTCTGGCACAACTACATGTTTATTTTTATATATGGATGCATACACACGAATGAAGAACCCCATTCCCTCATTTTTAATTCAATCTTTGCAAAAACTTAACAAAGCTGACAGCACTTAAATGCTCTATTTACAAAACCCCCTAACAACAGAAGCATCAAAGTCCCTTAAATGATTTCAGATGAACAATACTGACTTTAGGCTTCAATCTGTGAAAAATCATTCTTCTGTAAATCTCACTCAACCAACTACTAATATGCAATGCAAATCATATCAATTTTGCCTGTTTTAGAAACATACCTACACTGTGGCCATAGTGGCTACATTTGGATGGAGGAGAAATTCAAAAACGCTTGAGTGCTGTGCAATGCCGGTGTACGATAATGAATTCCAGGTGGTTGAAATTAATCTAGAGTCCTCAAATATGGCATACCTGACAGCACAAGTGCATCATTGAAATGTTAAACACCTCACATCATAGAAAAGGTAAATATCTCCGTTTCACATCCACATTTCACAAGATCAAACACACTTTTCTTAAACCTGGACATTGGTTTCTACATTGGTAGACAGCCTCGTCTACGTTCTGTGTGTTCCTTTCTGTGTCTGCGTTTTGGTTTTTTTCGGCTGTTCCCACCAAGAATTCTACAGCAAGGCTAGTAAAACTTGCTACTTCAATCCCACTAACTTGAAACTGCTTTGGAATTTATATAGAGACTTGAACAGCCAAAATGGTGTTCTGTTCCCTCAACACAAGAAATATTTAGATGCAACAAGATTTTTGTGTGTTGGTGAGTGTTGGGTTTTATGGCACATAGGCAACTAAGGCCATCGTGCGCCAAGCTCAAGGTATAAAAGTTTCCTAGACGCAACAAGATTTACTATGACTAGCCTAGTGGCTGCCTAGTAGGAGTGTTAATAAATTCATTAAGAATTCACATAAAAAAAATCACATGGGCCAGAAGATGAAATTTGCCGTGACTGTGGTCTCACCAATACAATACAAGACATAAGATATCAGGCTTCATAACATGCAAGGTTTGATAGTACACTGCTCTTGAAGCAAAACACAAATTGTCAAACTTCTTGGTAACTGCCATTCTTGTGATACGTAACTGTACTTCTTGAACAGCCTTGGTTCCTGGCAGCTGCTCAAGCTATGAGCAGGCAGGCTGTCGGAGATGAAAAAATGCGATATATTTTTTTTTTCTTGACTGAGGACAGAAGTGCTCCTGATGCAGCTTTCCAGTTTTACTGCCGTGCAGCCAGGCTTTTCCCTTGACCTGATATATCTCAATGCTGCAAGTGTCAAGCCATTCACCTTGCGATGAAGGGCAATGGGTAAATGGGCACGTTGTAAAGAAGGGCTCCAGACTAACTATGACCACTTAGAGTACTTAAATGTGCACCAAAATCTTAGTACACAAGTGTTTTTTCATTCAACTTAATTTGAAATCCAGCTGCTGTGGCCATGGCTGAACCAACATGCTCAGCAGTCAAATACCATAGCCCTTGAGCTACTACAGTGAAAAACAACTGAAACCAATGTCATGGCTGGCTGCTTAGATGTATAATCTCTAGTATGCTTTTAAGAAGTTGGACAAGCCAAGGGTGAACCTCACAAAAGAAAGCATACTGCTGTACCACATTTACTTGCTCAACTGGTACCCAACTGAACTTAATACTTTAAAGAGAGTGTCTGACATGCGAGATAATTCAACAGATGCTCGGCCATGGACACTGCGCTCTTTGAAGTACGAAACAATTCATTGCAGTGATATTCTTGACGAGGGTATAAAATATCGCCAGTACTGTTACGAGTGCCTCCTCAGCATTTCTGTTCTTTGAAATGAACAGGAGTAAGAAAGTTTGCTGGCGAACCAGTTACCAGCTAGCCCCAGCATGCCCAGAAATCGGTGCTTTGAGGTTTCAACCGATTCCACATAATTTTAACGGCTGACATTTATCAGTGTTAAAACCAGAAAGTGCACGGCCTAATTACAAGCAAAAGAAGAGAAAAAGCTCTAGCCCTGCTTTGACAGGTACACATTCTGGTGCAGCTGCAAAAATCCATGAGTAGATTTTCTGACCTGATGAACCATAGCTTGGTTGCAACAGTATGTGCTTCAGATGAATTAAACTAGAACTAAAAAATGTGTAAGCTATTTTTGCAGCTACATTTACGCAGATAGAAGGGCTAAAAGAAAGTATGTGCGTCCACTTGAGCACCATACACCTACAGTCACATGCGAAGATGTGAACGGGAAAATAAAATGGACAAAATAATCAAAAAAGAAAACCAGGGAACAAAAAAAAAAAGGGGTGGAAAGGCGGCCAGTGACACCAGCAGCTGTGCTTCCCCTCTCGCATTTAATGCCCGACGGTGAAACACTGTGCGCAGGTGTCACTGCCACGACGCTCTAACAAACAAGGAAAAAGGGAAAATCCCGTACGCTAAATCCCAGCCCCGAGTTTCCCGACCACCGATCACCCCTACCGGTCCAGGCCGCGTTCGCCGCTACGAGGCTCGCTCCCTCGATCGTGGTTCAATCGAACGCGACCTTCGCGCGAGTTGCCGACAGCAACCGCCCAGACAGAACGAAGGGCGCAGAAACCCCGCCGCGAGAAGGAATTATGCTCCCCCAACCCCGCGCGTTCAGGGGGGCGGGGGATCTGAATTAGACGCGCGGTTTACGCACTCTCACAGGAGGACTGGGTAAGATGACGCCATTGACAGCAGTCAGCGCGATACCGCTCACGAATGGAGCTCTCTCTCAGAAGAGAGAAGGGCTAACGCGGGAAAAACAGGATTAAACGTGAGAACTCCTCCCCTCCAGCGCGCCGATTCGAACGTATCAGCGGCGGCAGATCTCCATCGATTTTCGAAGGCGTACACACACACGCGCCGAACAGGGTTCGGGTGTGTGACACAGGCGGCTGAGCCGCGGGGTAAACGATCTCTTCAGGCGAACAGGAAAACACAAGTAGACAGGCCTTCGTCACCACTTCCTGCCTCGGCCCGACAGGATGGAGCGCCTTCTATTAAGCGGCCGATAAGCGTCAATTTTTTTTTGTTCTCCGCGATATTAAACACACCTCCGCAGTTTTTGGCTCGCCTCCATTTGCGAGGCAAATAAAGCGCGTTTATCAGCACAGCCCCTCGCCGAATCTGCATGTCGTAAAACGCCTCTTGCTCGCACCGGGATGATCCTGAGAAGGACCACCAGTAGAGGCTATGATCCGCAAGATACGCGCTCATTGTACAGTCGCAGCACTGCTCCGTAAAACAGCGATGAGTTAGAGCGACGTCAACCACAACAAGTTCCGCTGAACGGAAAAAAAAAAAAAATCCCCTACTGAAGACGCAAAAAGAAGAGGGAGGGGGGGGGGAGGGAAAGATGACCACCTGTATGGTGGGGCCATGTCATCCAGCGGAGCGGGAGCCCGTCACACGGTCGTTCGGGGGCTCGCAGGTATTTCCGAAAGTCGAGCAGACACGCGAGTCAAGAAAGGCGGCGACAAGATGGTCCTCAGGTGGAAAGCGAAAGGACGCAGGCCCGCACACTTGAAGCACAAAAAAAAAACCACCGGCTCCGCCGGAGACGGCCGCACGGGTGTCGCGCGCGAGACTTCGCAAGGCTCGCGTCACGGGGCCTCGGGTTTCATCGTGCTGCGGACGCCCTGCTGTGGTCAACAGTCAGCCGTTCGCGGAGGTTCGATCACTGTCACCTGTGCGCGCACACGAACCCACGGGGAAAAAAAAAAGTACACAGAGGAAGGGAGAGAGCTGGGCAATTTCGGCGCTGTCACGTCGTCAGCGGCGTAGCGGTTTTCTCTCTTTTTTTTTTGTTTCTTCGTGGGCCCTAGTGATGAGCGCTCCAATAAGACCGAAGGACACGGGCCGAGAGCAAGAAGTCGCCGCGCGCGGAGCGGCCCGGGCGCTGTCGGCTGCTGCTCAGCGGAGCAAGAGTCGTGGAGCCCCGAACCCTTTTCCTCTCGGCACTCCCGGGCGCGGCGAAGCACACGCACTCCGCTGCCAGCACCAGCAGTGTATTTATTACGCCCGGCCTAACGGCACCTCAAACGTTGCCGTCTTGCCACACAGCACGAGACTGCGGAAGAGGACATAGCGGGGAGGAGGGGACATCGCATTCCAGCAGCGGCTTTCCTCTTCCAAAGTTGAACGCGCAGACGGACGTGTGTTCTCCGTCTGCCAGGACACGTATTACCACGCCGCGAAGAGTTTGAACTCGGGTGTGGTCCCTTGTCCGTCGTCCGTGAAGGCGCGAAGAGCCTCGCCGACGTGACAACCAGTGGTCTCGAGAAGGTCGCGAAATACTGTTCTCTGCCTCCGCTTTCGCGGCACGAGCGACCCGCACGGCGTCAACCGCGCGACGAGCACCGGCTCCGACGCAGCCCCTCTCTTCGCTCCGGCGTCGCAACACCGCGCAGCGCTCACAGCCGGGACGCGGGCGCGCGATCCCGCAATCGCGAATAGAGACACGGGCAGACACGGGCGCCGGGGCGGCCAATCGATGGTCGCACAGCTGATGAGAAATACAGCTCGGCGCACTACCGCCACCGGTCGCGGGCGAGGGGAAACGCGACGACCATCACGACAATGATGATGATGGCAAAGGGCGACAAAGAGACTCCTGGTGGCAAGCGACGAGCCGAAAGCGAAACTGAACTTGCGAGACGTCACAGGCGAGGATCAGCGCGCGCGTTTGCGATTACTGTTTTCAACGAGACGTGTGCCCGGCGGCCAAAAGCATTGCTACGCGCAGTTTCTCAGAAAAAAAAACAATAATCAACGAAAAATGCATTCCATAAAAAAAAAATGCACCGGGAAAGCGTGACGAGCCCACGAGACAAAGAGGCGTGGAAACAGAAACAAAGGCATTCATTCTCTCACCTTCCCCAGAACCCTCTGTCCAGTTCCTTGGGCAGTGACGAGTACACCTCTTCAGGCATGCTGTCTCCCTTTGTAGTTTCTACGTCGAGTGGCACTTGATTGTCGCTCCCAGGAGAGGCCGCTGCATCGATAAAAGGTCACGAGAGGTCAATGTCCAGCACCGATAGGGAATTGTTTTTGACAGCCACTTTTAAGTTCCGACTTGAAAGAAGTAGACGAGGCTAATAAAAAAAATTATCTACAAAAAAAATACAGCCAGCAGGTGGACGCTCCTAAAGTGAATTCTTTATTGAGCTCACTCATGTTTCCTAGAGCACATATCACGCTTTCCGAGTAGGGCAAACACGAAATTCTAGTAATTAAAAATAAATACTAGCCATAAAGTGCTGTACAATCTTGAGGACACTTCTAGTGTCAGCAACAGCAACGACTAGAATTTCGATTTTGCCCTACTCAGAAAGCCTGATATGTGCAGTTCATTTCCATTCAATCGAAAACAAACTTCAGTGTAAATAAACGTTGAATGCCAACTCCAGAAGAAGGGACAAAGACGCAACTCTACCAGTGGGTGGTGCATCACAATCATGACTCAAGCTGGACAAATTCTACCCGAGAAGCCATCAGCCTGTGTGATGGCTTCTGTGCGATAACAAGTGCTATGTGAACCCTGCTATAGTGCTTCTATTCACTAGGAAAGCATGAAATTGGACAGGGAAGTTTGAGCCTGCCCAGTGCAGGCACAGATAAACTGTTGACCCCATTTCCGCCCACAAACAGACACAACATACGCGATAAAAGCACTGCACATGAACCCACTAAGAAAACTAAAAACCGAAATATGCGCGCAGCTCTACAACACGCCACAAAAATGAACAAAACCCAAACACAGCTATACAGATTGAACTAAAGAACGTCTATTCCCTCCCTGTCAGAGCCACAGTATTTAAGATCTGAACATTAGACTATGCACTGGAGTCCCTGAAGAAAGCACACATAGAGGTGTGCAGTTCACTTGCTAAACGAAACTGGATTCAAAATCCTTATTCCCAAGACATTCGACACACTCTAGTCAGTAAAGTATAACAACTACTCTTCAATCTCGTAATCAGCTTGTTTAATAAAGTTCCATTCTTAATTTCCTCCACTTTCGGCAGACGTACTGCAAATGTAAGTACATAACTTATGCAAGCATAAAGGGCTTCACTCTGAGGGTAGCTGAACAGCTGAACAGTCCAGTCAGCTGCTTGAACGTTTCACTAAATACCACAGACACCTGTTATCGTTGCAGAGCGTCTAGTCCTAGTTATGAGCTGCAAATAATAGAAGCCCAGCGCAAATCCTGCCACACGCAGCCGCAACATAAAGAAAAAATGAACTCCAAATATGTTTGCAAACAACGGCGGCCGCATTGTTTAGTACCAAATGTTCCGCCTTTCAGCCAGTCTCGGTCCCTACCGTTTCCAGCAACCCGCACGCTTGGGCGACCATGCGCGACCAATCAGGGCCGGCAATTTCCCGTGCAGAAGCACCGCTGTAGAAGCACCGCGAATCGCCCGCACCAAAACCAATCGAGGGCCCGTCGGGGGAAAAGAGTATTTTTGTTGGGCCCCGAATTTCCTCGAGCAGCTGGAGGACAGAACTGGAGCTGGAATACAGGACTGACAATGGCTCCACCCCGCACTTATGTGGCCAGCTGTGGCTGCAAGAATACGAGACTAGCTACAAAAAGAAAACCTGGCAAGTACGAACAGATCCGAAACCTCGCTGCGTCTACGAATAGACAAGTTCGGAGAAACGATCTACGCGACAGACGATCGATGCAACATCGGGAGACGAAATAGTCAAGCCAGCACTCATTCGTCGTATCGAACGATTAAAGCTCCTAAAAGATGTCCTGTAGACGGCACGTGCAGGCGATTGAGCCTCGGTGCATGCGCTCGACTGGGGCAGTCGCTCCCATAGATAACACACGACACGCAGCGTTGTCCGCGAATAAAAACTGGATGGAAGAAAGGCACACGGACGGAGATGGAAATACTGTCTGCGGCCCAGACTTGTATAGTACTCCATCGTTCCAGTCAGTGACCACGCAAGCGCAAGGCGATAACGAAGCGGCCTTGATAACATTGTAGTACTTCTGATGTATTATTCCGCGGCACTAAGCGAGCAGGTCAATGGAGCGCGCGTTTTTTTGCTGTTCGCCAAGGACGCATTTTTTTTTTACTCTGCGTCGCAAACAACCCGACATATCGCGTTAGCAGACGCCTGCGGGAAGTTGCGATGTGAACGGCCGCCGATCAGATAACTAGCGACGCAGTACCAGCCGCACCGTAACCGACGCAAACAAGCAGGCCGGAAGGTGAACAGTGTTCTCGGCCGGAAGGAGCCTAGCTGGCGATTTCGTAATGGCAGCTAATTGCAGCGAACAAAAAGGTCAACATGCGAATGTGCGCACTGTGCCAGCGTTCGGCACCATGCAGTGCGTATTAAAGCTACGAACTACAAAATGACGTTTACGGATATCCCAATGATTTGAGGTCGCAGCTCACGGGGCGCTCAAACAGGAAGTGGGTGTCGGTGCTGAAAAAAAAAAAAAAAAAAAGAAACGCAGAGCGAGAACACGAAAACGCAAAGATATAAAGTACCCCAGACCATCCAATGCGCGAGAGGCGAGCAGCTGGTGGGAAGCTTTGCGAGGCCGACTTTCCCTCCGTTCCCGGCACAGCAACACACACGCGCGCGCGCGCTGCAGCGCTGTTTATAGCCCGCACAAAAAGCAGGAAAAACCGATCCCAGAAAACTAGCGAAAGGCAAGAAACATGCACGCGGTCCGCCTAAGTACGGGAAAAGCCCCCCCCGCTCAAGACGCTTTCAGCAACGACGATCTCTGCTACCCTCAATTGCGGCTTCCCTCACACGCGTCACATCCTTCGCGCGTACACAGTATGTAAGTACACGACTTCCCAGTCGTCACCATCGATTGGGAGGGGGTACATGAACTCGGGTGCACGCGCACCGAGAGAGACCGGTCAGAGGGCGCTCGCTCACTTCACGCAGCTGCTGCACAGCACAGAGCGCACAGCAGCACGGCGATCTTGGCGAGCGGCAGTCGCGACGTCACACGTACTTGAAATGTCTGCCGGCAGCAGCGACTGCCCGAATTCGCAGCAATAATGACGACAGAGCGTCACGCGACGGCCACGCACTCGTATACGTACCCTGGCGACAGCTGCCGCGCTGTTCCTCTGCATACTCGCTGCTGCCGCTACTGCTGCTGCCATACGAGTAAAGGTATTCCGCAATGGACGCTAGCATCAACGCGGCGGCAGAACAGCTGTTCACCCGGGAAGACAGGGACAAAGACACCACCACACAAATGCGGGTGAGCGATCGGCACACACGAACGTTTCAGGCACGGCGCTGACTCACACGAGCCACGCAGAACACACACCGCAGACAGCGCGTCCACAGCACGAAGTAACAGCGCTCAGAGCAGCAGTCCACTGGCGAGGGAGGGAAAGAGCGCCAGTGCCGTTGGTCGGCGATCCGCGATCCGTCGGTCGGGGGTAAGAGTCAGACACTGCAGCTCGCCGGCTGTTGCTCGGATGACTCGGCCGCCACTCGTTCGCTGCTAGCAGGTGCGTTTGTCAAGAGCGCGCACTCGGCAGTCACCTCCAGCGAACAGCGGCGAGACGACGGAGTCGCTCGTCGACCCAGTGCGAGTCACGGGCATGAAGCGAGCGCGAAAGCAAAACGGGCTCCAACGATCCGCAACCCGACAGCGGGCGAAGGAAAAATAAAAGGAGGAAAACGGCAGGAGCTCGCGCAGCCTGGAAGTGACGGGCGCGAGCAAACTGTTCGCAGCAGCAGCAGCAGCCAGGCCACTTTCGAGGGCCCGCGCCAAAAAAGACAAGCAAAACGACGCGAAAGAAGAAGCAAAAAACGGAACAGGCTGGGCGCCAGCGCGTGCGGTGGCGACACCTGGGGACCGTCGCGAGAACCCGCAGCAGGCGCAACAAAACGAGCGCGCGCGCGCGCCTTGTCTCTGCCCTTTTCCGGCCCCAGCAGCGCTCAGCGTCAGCCAGCGTTGCAACGCCTGCCCCGGGCCACGTCATCGAACACCAACCTCCAAAACGCCCCCCCTTCTGGATTTTTTTTTTCCCTCTTCGCCCAGGGAGGTGTCGGCTTTCCTTCTACCAAACAACGCCCAGTGACTTTTCTTTTTATCGCAGAACGAGGAGAGGCGCAAGGCATCTCTCCTGGAGTGGGTGCAGAACACTGACGAAAAAAAAAAAAACTCAAGTGAAAAAGAACTTGCGAAGTTGCTCTCATGATGTAACGCAAAACGACGTCGCAAAGGGATAACCAGTTTCGCGCAGAAGGCACGAAATAAGAGATATGCGATAAGAACGACCTCAGACGGAGCAGCACGTAACGACGACCCGCCGCAGTGGCTCTGACGCTCTGCTGTTCATCTCAAGGTCGCCGGTTCGATCCCGGCCGCAGCGGCCGTATTTCGATGGAGGCGAAATACAAAAAAAAAATGACAGTGGCCTAGCTCGGCTATGCCAGGATATACGTAGCGAGAGCTACGTTTCCCTGGCTGAGCTTGTTGTGGTCACTGCATGTTTAGCAAGAGACATTTGGCTCTATCTCGGCGGCTATGCGCCGTCTATTACGCTCGGCAGTCTGGCATCTCCGTTTGGCAAGCCGTTCCTCTGTCTGCTCGGGCGTCTCCGCTGCTCTCTTCGCCTTCTTACGCTTGTTCTCTCTTTGTTGAGTAGCCGACTGCCAGGAGACAACCTAAGGATCGGAAGAGTTAATTTTCTCTTGTATATACCGCCGTTTAGCAGCGGCTGGACTCTCCTTCTCTGCATCCATGTCAAACGTTGTGATACAGCCGCCCATTACATCTCCGCCTTTTATACGTAATGCTGCGCATGCGACGCGCGGTTCTGGTGATAGAGTGGCGTGCGGCGAGGCGGCGGCGAAGCGCACCTGCTGCTCCTCACCGGTTGCCATGGTAACTAACGGCGCATGCGCACAAATGTCCTCTCCCAGCCACCGCGAAATGCTCGACTGGTAGCCCAGTGTAGCTCTCGCTATACAAAACGTCCGTCTGCTGTGCGATGCCAGCGCACGTTAACGATTCCCGGGTGGTATAAACTAATCCGGAGTACACTGCTACGGAGTTTCGCTTTTGGACATTAAACCGACACATAACGACGCAAGAAGAATAAAACGCTACTTGAGAATTTTACTGGGTGAACTAATATTTTAGCGCGAAGTTTTAAATAGATAGTTTTAAATAGGCCCCGGTCGACACGGTCTTGTGTTTTTCCTTTAGTCGGAAGTAGCGCTCGTGCTGTGTGCTCTGTCTTCGTGTGTCTTTTTTTGCGCTCCTTTTCTCATGGATCGATACCGACTCGCCAAAATTTCCACCCTTTCATATAAATAGATATCTTGTATGACCAGGGACATAGCAAAAACCATGAATTCTGCTCAGCGCTGTTTGTCTGCAAAAAGATCAAGTATACACGCTCACCAAACAAATATACTAACCGGCGTGCCTCTAGTGGTTTCGCACGTTCAAGGCTTCATTAGACTGCGTAAGCGGCAGTGTACTGACACGCGCCGAATACATCAAAGTGGGGTCAACGACCTTACGCGGTTAAGGCGAAGCCACGCTTCAATCGTAAGGTTACCGACACCGGCTCGGAGGAAGCGAACAAGTTGCGCGAAGCGGGCTGCCAGCGACCTTCCGCGCTCACAGGATTCAGAACGCACTTGGCCACGTAGTGGCTTTTCGACGTATTCTTTGGCATAAATGTCTTCCACCGTCGCCATGCGCAGGATAAGCGAGGTGACAGATAAACTACGGTCCCTAGAAATACTATTTATAGGGAACTTATAGTTGAGCCATGCATTATGCAGGCCAAGTTTATTATCTTTTCTGCCACTTTGGCGGCGGTAAGAGGGCCAAGCGTTATCAGTTTCGGGAAGCTTCCGATTACAGCGAGGAAAAAAAAATAAAAGCAACTCCACAAGAAACACCAGAAACGCTCGCTCGCTACAAACGCAGCCACTCATGGTACACGGTCGCTTTCGACATCAGCTGTGCGATATATATATATATATATATATATATATATATATATATATATATATATATATATATATATATATATATATATATATATATATATATATATATATATATATATATCGTCGGACATCTGAGCCGCGCCGTAAGGGAAGGGATAAAGGAGGGAGTGAAATAAGACAGGAAGAAAGAGGTGCCGTAGTGGAGGGCTCCGGAATAATTTCCCCTGGGGACCTATAACGCGCACTAACATCGCACAGCACACGGGCGCCTTAGCGTTTTGCCACCATTGAAACGCGGCCGCCACGGTCGGGTTCGAACCCGGGTACTCCGGACCAGTTGGGGGGTCTCTAGTGATTCAAGCGCAGGTGGAGAGGGAAATAGAGGGAGAGAAAGCGGCTGGCGCGTGGTTTCACACATCGTTTTATTCAAAGGGGAGAAATAATTTTTAAAGGTGTTTTTAAAGGTGGTGGTTTGCTCAATTTATGACATGGAGCTGGAACAAGCGATGACCACGCTCCAGTGTGCTAGTTGTTGCACAGCCTTCGTGTAAAGCAGCCGACTTTTTATTTTTCTCTGTTTCGGGTTTTTTTTATTCAAAGACTTTCAAAGCCTTTTTCGAGGATTTTCAAGGACCTGCGGTGACATTCAACGCCCACAAAATGTCGGCGTGTTACTGCAGCCCGTTTACCTTGCAAGCCGCACTGGCGAAGTCTGTCGAATGGTCGCTCGCTCGTGCCGACAGTTGAATATTCGAACCCGCCGTAGCTATTCATACACGCGCTGTGTTTCGCACTTTTAATGTGGCTTTTGCCCTGCAGACTCGCGCATGGCAGCCCGGTCGAAGATACTGCGCCCCATGGATTGCACTTCAAAACTCGATGCGGGTTCATGGCATAATTATTAATAATAATAATACTTGGTTTCTGGGGAAAGGAAATGGCGCAGTATTTGTCTCATATCAGCGGACACCTGAACCGCGCCGCAAGGGAAGGGATAAGGGAAGAGGTGCCCTAGTGGAGAGCTCCGGAATAATTTCGACTACCTGGGGATCTTTAACGTGCACTGACATCGCACAGCACACGGACGCCTTGGCGCTTCGCCTCCATCGAAACGAGGCCGCCGCGGCCGGGTTCGAACCCGGGAACTGCGGATCAGTAGCCAAGCGCCCTCACCACTGAGCCATCGCGGCGAGTAACCAACGAAAAGGGCTGTACTTTAATTGAGGACAACGTAGCGAGCTACTGAAATGAATATGATAGATGTATCTAATAGGCAGGAAGAGGGAAGAGTTTTCGGTCATAGAAAGAAAATTATTGGAGCCCTATTGGAAAAGCGCTTCAATAGCCGTGTTACGTTTGGAGGCACCAACATGCCAAGAATATTCAGGCCACTGAGAAGCATCAATCGACAGAGGCTTCAAAGGGCCGTCGATGTGGTTGCAGCGCCACGAGTGCAGGTGGTGGCGTCTACAAGGGTCCCCCCCCCCCTGCTGTTTACGGGGTGAAACGGCCCTCCGCTGTCTGAGAACGGCTTTGGTGAACCTGTCTTTTGTTCTCAACGCCGGACCCACCCGGGACATGTTTCTCCCGGAGGGGACGACGGGGGAGCCGGCGAGCGGCGGGACTGCAAATGAGCCGTGGCAAATGCGGCCTGGTTTGACTAAGCCAACGTCGCCGGAATCCTCGTGCTTCGAAAACAACTTCGCCTCTTTTCCTTATACGTGGAACCTTCTGCAAACTGCAGTGGCAACCTTTAGTTCCCACGCTACCGCTGTGAAGTGCAGGCGACTGACCTTCGACGCTGCCATGCATGGGACCCCCTTCGGGCTATTCATCACGGCTGCCTGGAGAGCGCGGACCATAACTTGCCAGAAGTGGCAAGAGTGTGTTGTTGGGGCCGTCGTGGAAGGCGGACCCTAAAGACTGGACACGTGATCGACGTCACAGTGATTTTTAATGAACTAGATTCCCCAACTAAGGACCTGGGGACAGGGGACCCTATTTAAGCAGCGATCTGGCGTGTGATCAGCCAGCTCCCGATTCACTCTTTCGAACTATGTAAAAATGTAAATAAACCCTTTCAGTCTCTTCTTCACCTCGAAGCCCCTCTCATCTCTTCGTCACCCCCACAACAGCAGTCTCCCGATCCGGAACCCGGGGACACCGACCTTGGCGAGAGACGGCACAGGCGAACCAGGGGCCCGCATCTAACAACATGGTGGCAGCGGTGGGATCGAAGCGCAATCCCCCAACACCGGTGGCCTGCTAAGGGGATGGAGCCCCACATCTAACAGCCGTCAACTATATTGTATCCTGGGGCCTCGGGAAAATTTCAGCAAAGCGGTATTGTGAACCAGGAGCTTTCGCTACACGTGGAAGCTTTTCAACTCGCTACATGCAGTGTTGTGGTGGCGACCGGTACAGTTAAGTCCTCGTTAGTCCGTTCGGGACCGCAAGAATGCGTTCCACCACCACGCTGCTCCGCAATGCACCGCCATTATGCGAGCACATGAACTTTTTTCCTGGAATCGTCCGCAGCTTAGTATCTTATAAACCGGCTTTGTTCAGTAATTATTTTTTTTCACAGTCTGATGCTCCTTGTTAACGGCAAGATGCTTACGGGTGTAATGCGCTGGTTTAGGAAATCATATGTCATATATTAGAGTGCAGCCAAGGCCATCTCGCGCAATTCAATCTTCGCAAGCAATTAACCACGGACTGAGTTTTCGAAATGTGGTAAAATATGGCTGCGATTGACGTCACAAAGTTTCTTTTTCTTCTTGTTGCTGCTGATCATCGTATTTTTCACACGCTGTGGTAAGACCACCGTTGTCAACACACATGCTACGCGGTGTCAAATGCACGCATGTAAAACACAACCACGAGTGACGTTGACAATTGGTTTTTGGGGACAGGAAATGGCGCAGTACCTGTCTCAGATATCTGCGGACACCTGAACCGCGCCGTAAGGGAAGGGGTAAAGGAAGGAGTGAAAGAAGAAAGAAAGAGGTGTCGTAGTGGAGGGCTCCGGAATTATTTCGACCACTTGGAGATCTTTAACGTGCACTGACATCGCACAGCACACTGGCGCATTAGCGTTTCGCCTCCTTCGAAACGCGGCCGCCGCGGTCGGGTTCGAACCCGGGCACTCCGGATCAGTAGCCGAACGCCCTATAACCCCTGAGCCACCGCGGCGGGTACGAGTGACGTTCGATCCTGCAGTCGCAGCGGCAGCGTTCCGACGGAGGCGAAACGAAAGGCGCCCGTGTGCTGTGCGATGTCAGTGGACGTTGGAAGATTCTCAGGCAGTCGAAATTATACCGGAGCCCTCCACTACGGCACCTCTTTCTCTCCCACCTTTCCCCTCCCTCGGGGCGCGCTTCAGAAGTCCAGAAGTAAGACAGTTACTGCGCCCTTTCCTTTCCTCAAAACAATTATCACGAGTGACAGATTATCCCCCGCTGAGCGGTTGAGATGTCCACCGAGAAGCGAGACAGTTGTCACGCCTTTCATTCCCTGATAACAGCCATGTAGCCAAAATTTTTTTCAGGAGGGGCCCAAGGGTTTTTATTGTAACCCGGAATGGGGGAAACTTCTAGGAGGACTGGTGGAAGGGGGGTCGACCCCCCCCCCCCCCCCCCTCCCCCAAGATACGCGCCTGCCTGAGAGAAAATCATTTTTTAGGATTGTCACCGGGTGGTGCATACACTGAGAGGAGGGGCAGGAGCTGCGAGGCGCTGCCAGCGTTTTAATGTGAACGTCGCAGTCGCAGCGCCCCCCCCCCCCCCCATCTCCGTACGACCAATCATCATCATAATCAGCACCACCATCAGCCTGACTACACCCACTGCAGGGCGAAGACCTCTCCCATATGTGTCTCCAATTAACACTGTCCTTTCCCAGATGCGGCCACCGTATCCCCGCAAACATCTTACTCTCATCCGCCCACCTAATTTTCTGTTGCACCTGCTACGCTTGCCTTCTCTTAGAATCCACTCCGTTACCCTAAGACCAAAGGTTATCTTGCCTTCGCATAACATGCCCTGCACAAGCCCATTTCTCCCCTTTGATCTCGGATGTCATTGACACGCATTTGTTCCCTCACCCACTCTGCCCGCTTCCGGTCTCTTAACGTCACACCTATAATTGTTCTTTCCATGGCTCGCTGCGTCGTCCTTAACTTGAGCTGAACCCTTTTCTTTAGCCTCCACGTTTCTGCCCCGTAGGTGAGTACCGGTAAGATACAGCTGTTGTACACTTTTCTCTTGATGGATATCGGTAAACTGCCATTCATGCTCTGAGAGAACATGCCATATGCGCTCCACCCCATTCTAGTTAGTTCACTTTTGTGATCCCAATCTGCGGTCGCTACCTGCCCAAAGGTAGACGCATCCCCTTACCACTTCCAGCAACTCGCTACCAATTGTGAACTGCTGCTCCCTCGCTATAGTCGGATACAACTTAAGTCTGCAGAGGAGCTCCGCCCACATTTAGGGCCGGCGCACAGATTTCCTCCACGACAAAAAAGTAGTCATAAACAAGAGGCTAATCATGAGAGAAAAGTTATAAGCTCTAGAATTTTGATACATGGCTTGTTTAATAAAGTCAAACATTAAACAGCTGATTTCGTTTACTTTTCTGACTGGCTACCGGAGTAATACAGTACGCCGCGGATCGTGGCCCAGTGTAACAACTGCTGTTTTCTTAAAGTTTTTTTTTAAGCCTTACCATAGAATGTTGAACATTACTTTGGTTTTCTGCATGATAATTTTAAGACCTACCGTCTTAATAAAAATTAATACACCCATAATATTAAAATAAAGTGTCCCTTTAAACGGGCACTGAGGCCACATCGAAGTTGGCCTGTGTCGACAGGGTACCGCGTTCTAATCACAAAGAGACTACTCGCGCCGATAACGAGGCTCTTACAAGCTAAACGAAGACAAAAAGACAACAAATACAGGTGTTATCGGCCGATTTCGCAAGCAAAATGGCTGCGTCGACAGCGATCTCGGGTCGTGGATCTCAGAGGCTACGCTACACCACCATTCACTTCAAAACGATGGCAACTAGTTTTTCGGTAAGGACCTCACAAGTTTGAATCGGCTGCAGGAAGATTTTTAAATCCAATTTTCTCGGCGATAACCGCGTCTTTCGCTGCCAGAAACAGCTAGAGAATAACTTTTTACTGAGAACAATAATTGGATGCAGCTGCCCTCAGTGGCCCCCTAACTGTTTCTGTTCACGGCAGATTCCCTCAGTTCGGATAAAGGAGTGCGGGAAACGAGGTCCCTGCCAAACCTTGCCACAGCTATACGGCCATGTATGCGGCCTATAAGACAGCCGCGTCTTCAGTGACAAGCAGTTGTTACCAAGCAGCCTCCAGAGGCAGCATGCACACCTCCTGCATCCCATGACATGCAGGCTTAGCTTCGAGCGCCTTTGTTTCGGTCGCCACTGAGAAGCCTTGCAAATCGAGTGCCGAAGTCGACACATACCGCAGCAAAGCATGGCTGATCAAAGTTAGATAACCCCCGCCCCTCTCGTTAGGAAGTACAACTTTTAAAAATATTTGTCGCCTAAATCACCTAGGGAAACCACTAGAGCCACAGAAGCAAATAGGCGCGCGCACACACACACACACACACACACACACACACACACACACACACACACACACACACACACACACACACACACACACACACACACACACACACACACACACACACACACACACACACACACACACACACACACACACACACACACACACACACACACACACACACACACACACACACAATCATAAGACTCTTTGAGTAGACTCAAGGTGAAGTTCAAGGCAGGAAGGGGTCCCTCACTTTAACTCATGGCTGTAAAGGGTCTATAACCGCCAGGTCCGCAAGTCCTAACGTGTTACAAAGCGCGCAACTTCGGGCGTATCTGCGGTGCACATGCGGCCCGATTCATCCGCACCATCACCGCCAATCAGACTTGTGTTCACTGCGGGATAAACGCCTCGCCCATTTATCTCCAGTTAGCCAGCCGCGGGTATACCTAATACTCCAGTAAACTTCCTAACCTCCATCTCCCTGCCTGACTACCTGCATGGCGGCCCCGGCTAAATTACCGTTCCCTCGAAATCCGCTCTTAGCCGAAGAGACAACAATTGGGTTATTATACCTGCTATTCGCATTACATGCTGTCCGCCAAGTCCATTCCCTCCTCTAGATTTCCTCCCCTGGATATCATTTACTTGAACGACGACGGCCTAACGAGGCACACGTTGAGTCATTTGCTCGCCTGGTGCAAACTGCCCCCCAGCAATTCGTTCTCATTTCAAGGTCGTTGCTAGAGCCGCAGCCTGCTGACGGTACGTTTTCGACTAATAAGGCAAGGGGGGAAACCCGCCGCCGCCGATTTCGATCGTGGCCGCGTGCTGTGATGGAGGGACACGGCTGCTCGAGACGCTGCGCCCTAATGGCTCTCTTCGAAAGCAAAGGCGAAAGCAAAGGCGACGCAATGCGCCGACACAGGCCCCGTCTAAGGACGGCGCTGCTAAGTTGTTTACACGGCGCGGGGTCGCATAGCACACGCGGTATGTGGGGGAGGGAAGGCGCTCGGCGCATTCAACGCCGGTCGTCTCGGTCGCCAACGGAGGAGGCGACCTCCGGCATCCCCTCTGTCTGCAAGCCTCGCAGTGCTCCAAAAGAGTCAGCCGCAAACAGCCGCCGGTTAACAGCTAGGTTAGGGGTGCCGTTCAAGGCTGCCGCAGCCATAGTATACTTCAGTTCAGAGCGCTTATTCGCTCACACTTATGCTGAGCCGCTTGCATGAAAAAAAAAAAAATCTTCCGAGCCACAAAAGTAACTCTGCCGAGTACTTTGCTCAGACCCCGACGAGGAGGACGTTATAAGTGCAGCCGAGATTGGATCCCCTCGCTGGTATGTGCAGATCTCACCACTGCACTTCATTCATTAATGAAGAGCAATGCCATAAAGGCATCACTCCTACCAAACATTTTATGCAGAAGGAAGCGTGTTTTTGATTTTACAAAAACTACCCGTTTTTAGGTATTATTGTCAGGTAAGCGCGAGAGCTCCACTACTGGAGCGAATGGCGCTAGTGTCGATCTTTGCCATAGGTAGGATCAGGTGACTGTTCTTGCTGCGGGAGCAGAGGGTCCTCGAAATAATTTTTGCCCCAGATGTTGCAGGTCGCGTTATTCTCTTTATAGAGGTAGGATGGCTAAAGTAGCTTTTGAAACAGCTCTTGGAGCAGAAAAGTATGCATTTCGGAGCAGCTATGAAGCATAAAATGTGCTTCTGGAGTAGGTATGGAGTATTTTGGAGCAGTAATATAAGCTCTCCGTAGCAACTTCGAATGCAATACATAAACCTTGATCAATGTGAAGTCACATGTCTCACAATATTACTGAGGTTGAGTTTTTCATACCCCACAATTAATAAACTTCAATAGGTGTTGCATGTCACTGCTAGTCTTGGATGATTTTTGTGAAGATACTAGGATATATGAAAATCTACATAGCGACAGTTCGAAGAACATGCCATCAGCCGGCAATCGGTGCCATCTACAGGTCACATAGCATAACATGCATAAGCCAATGTGTATGCTCTCGTGCTGCATGTGCTCCTGAGCATGAACCTAGGCAAGGACAGAGTCCGTTTCCAAGAGCAATAACAGCAAAGAAAACGAACAGAGGGGTCATGAGGAAAGGCATCTGCAACCTACGAAATGTGTAATATCAAATTCATTGCGAACTGAATAATTTTAAATAAAAATGCAGGCAGCTTCAACTAACGTGTAACGACATGTTGGATGTTCGGGCTGCACTGTCAGGTCTCGGAAAGCTACTGAAGACATTGATCGCTGCGTCTAATTCAGCATCCAATATTGCCCACAAAGAATGTGCTTCGATGTCAAGGCTCACACCCGCTAATCTCCTCTCTTCTGCGCACCCAACTTCTGCTTCAGCTCCAAAGCCTCCCCCGACATCGACTGTGCAAGCAGCGCTGAGGCTGTTGAGAGAAAGACTGGTGCTTCAGAGGCTTACTATCACAATTTTGCCACAGTGCCTGCCATCGCTTCAGAACTCGGCTACCGCTTAAGTGAGCGGTTAGATTGCACGAGTTGTCGGCGAACATATAGAATGCGAGAACCTTACTTTGTGTATGAAGATGGTTAGCAACCAGCCACTCCTTCATCAGTTCACCCGCAGCCAAGACCAAGATGGGCTGCTCTACCAGTCAGATCAACTTCTCTTCATTCTCGACACAATAAGAGCTTTTGCTGACCGCGCCCTGCAGGAAGGTCAGGCCTTGCAAAAGCCTCTTGCTACATTAGTAGAGCACGCTGTCCCAGCTCTTTGTGCCTCAGAGTTGCTAAGTGCAAGAGCGATGGCAGCAAAGAGCACAGGCTTAATTAAGCTCATGAACCGGTTCGTTTTCTGAGGGCGCTCCTCTGCAATTACGCATTCAATGTTACTGACAAGCATGACGTAGTTAAACATTTTTCAAAAAAGCCCCTTTCGCGAAAGTACGCGAAACTGTGAAACGCGAAAGTACGCGAACCTGCCATATGGGAGTTGGACACCACAATAAATGTTTGTTTTTTTTCGATTTGGAGTATTTAGTCACAACGCACCGGTATTGAATACATGAACTCCTATATCTTTTCTTTTTGTATTCAAAAAGTGTTCCATGAGGCATAAGTTCAAAAAAGGGGAAGGAATGCGGGAGATAGAAAGTTAAAAGAAGGATTGAAGACCTGCTGCGCTGAGGTAGTCCGCGCAGTGCTATCTTCAGGCAGATGGTGCAGCGCCTCACGTTACATAACTGACTGCACTGACAGCAGGGCGCATTTTTCGCGCGTACCGCTCAAAGTTGAGCATCAACACTGCGACTTGAGAAACAGTGCTGCAGGAAAGTGCGCGGCCAATCAAATGATGATACCACATGGCACAGCTCCACATTTTCTGGCGCCAACTGCGGCTTCGGTGGCGACAATGGTAACTCCCAGAAACTTCACGAAGGAAACGCGGGATCAGGTATCGCTTTGGAAGCAGTCTAACGGCTTTACGTGTACTTACTGCATGCCTTTCCGGCTTGCGTCGTCTGTTACATGAGTAAACAGCACGCAACAGAGCTTTTTCAGCGCCCAAGCTTCCAGTATTAGCTGCTGCCAAACACTGCTTTCAAATAAGGACCCTCAGACAAGCGAACTTAAAGGTGACAGAAAAATTTTTCATGAATTGGATTCAAGCAGGCGTGCGCTGTCACATCAGCGCAGCAGACGACGCGCGAGCGCATTGCACAGCAATGGCCACAAACGACACGGCTGAAATAGGCCGGTTACCCTTAGCGACAAGAGCTTCCGAGCTCTCTTTTAAAAAGTTTGGTTGTACTTAAAACAACATGAACGCAGTTGAAAAGTCAACGACAGAACAGCTGCGAACGGTCTGCGTTTCTATGAGCGACGGTGGTGCGACGGGCGTCCTACTCCGGTGGCAGCGAAAGACCGTACTAGCCCCCGACGGGCGGCTCCCATTGTTCGCCTCTCCTTTTCCCAGGCACAGAAAGTATAGAGGAGGCACTGCTCAGTGCAATAAATAGACCGGCTACACTCTAAACGAAACACTCCTGTATGGGAGTAAAAAGGGTGTAAGCTGTCCTTTGCGCTAGAGGACAGCTTACTCCCCCTTTTTACTCCTTCCTGTGTAGATTGAAGATATGTCGTCGAGGAAAGTGCTTCCCTCCCGAAAAGCGCAGTCGTGACGTCTTTCTGCGGATCCACTACGTCGCCACATGTACAATATGGTGTCACATTCAAAGGCCCCAATTTCCATGACGATCCCGCAACATGGTGATAAAACAAAGCATATTAAAACAATTCCGTGCATGCGATAAGAGAGCAGCAATCATACGGCACACTGCCAACGCACACCGAGCGCCGGTGGGCCAGCGTGCCAAGAGTAATTATATGCTCCATACCCTATCGCAACTGTCAGCTGCATAGGCGAGAGGCAGTAAACGCGCTCGTACGCATCGCGCTACTGAAGTGGAGATTATCGCCCACACCCAGATAGGATATCGCGTGGAATGCAGACGCAAGGCTGTACCCTGATATGTCGCCATTTCTTTTTATGGGATGCAAAGATAAACGCAGGGTCAAGACTGCGAGTACCATTATCACAGCGGTGGGAGAGGAAGTGACTGCTCATGGAAACCTTTGTCGTTACAACAGCTAGCGGAAAACCAAAGTTCGCAGCGTTATCTAATCGTGCGTGACACGTGGCACCCGAGCAGACATACTTAATTGCGCGGTAATTTAAGCTTGCGATTCACAACCATCACCACTCCACACCTGTAATTTAATATGGGTGTGTTCAGATAAGAAAAGTAATCGAGGGCCCACGACCATTTTTTGTTTTCAACGAAATTTTTATAAGTCATGGGCAAATTTGTCGACATAGGGGAAATGCACTTAGTTTTGCAAGAAACGCTGTAGTTTTTCTGGCAAAAAAATCGTATACATGCTAGGTACAACACATAGATTTTTCGATTTCCCAAAATTGCTAGTCTAGATTCTAACAGGAAGAATAGAATTTCGCAGAACCTGAATATTTTTTCAGTAATTGTATAAACTTCATGGTGGAAGCAATGAAGAAATATTTTTTGGCTCCAATAGTTTTTCACAAAAAAAAATGGCAAACATTGCTGAAAAAGTAAAGCATTCCAAAAAGAAAAGTTTTCAGGGCAACAATGGGTCAAGTGGAGCAAGAACCCGAGGTTTAAATTTTTTTTAAGTATTAGTCCGGTCATTGTCCAGACAAAATTTGTACTTCTAAGAACGGGCAGATGATTTTTAGTTAGGTGTTGAAATCATCTAGAATTAGAAAAATTAAAAAAAAAGGTGAACTTTGAGGGTTATTTATAAAAAAATTGGCAGTGGCTCAACTTGGCTAACCCTGGAATTCAGTGAAAAGCAAGCACGCTTGCTAAGCATCTGAGGCTCGTCGATGGCAGCTCCGCTACATGCTCGCAACAGCTGTTCTATATATACCCAAACGACCAAGTGGCTATGATGTGGTATCACGTGGTCTTATGACACCCCCATCAGATTTCATCACGTGGCTTCACATCACCGCATGGGATGCTCTTACGGTCAAAGGTCAACGCAAAGGCCAGCCAATGTCAAAGGTCAACTCAAACTCATGGGTCAAGGGTTCAACACCATAACTGAATCACATATGGTCATACACATCTAACGTAACGTGGTTGGGCTGAAGATCGTTCAAGGTCATTCTCCGGCCTATGCGACAACTGCTTTAGCTAGCATAGTGAAGCATATCGCTTCAAAAAGCACCCTCTCCAATTATTTCCCTGGAACACTTTCAGTACCTGGTAATTCTATATCAAGAAAAAAGTGTTGCATTATACTGTTTTAAATTATAAAATGAAAGGCCTAAACGAGGCCACATTTCGTTCAGTTCATTACTGGATGTTGTGTTTAAAAAGATCAACGGTCACGAATTCGACTTCGAACTAAGCGCATGTGGTTGCATTTTAGATAGCGTAATGGCAAAGTCTAAGAAAATACCTTGTAATACCTTGTAAAATACCTCTTGCTTGTCAGCCCATTTTTAATCATGTTCAATGTTAATAAAAGTCCTCTATTATTATTATCTCTCCAGATGTCACTAATGATAGCAAAGACAAATATTCCGTCCCATAGAGATTATTTGTGCATTTTAAGGCAGGCAACATTTTCAAATGCCAGTACCTTCATGTGAAAAGGCTTTAAACTGGCCGGTTAATTCAGGTTGAGCTACAAGCAACAGCGGGTTCAATTTCTCCATGGATTTTCTTTACACATGCCACTGGCAGTGTGCATTATCATAACAACACTCTCCTATCTTGTGTATGTAATGTTTTAGGGTTATGATGGTCCTACATGCCAAAATCTGTTGACAAAATGCACCCTGCACTGAAACGTTTCAATTTCAATGTCTGAGACGAAGCCTGAACTTCATGAAACAAAAAGCTTCTTTAGGCGCATGACTCCGTTTCCGCAAACTGTATTACCAAATAAAGGGCAACCCCTCATGTCGCTATTCCCACAAGGAGCGGCCCCGCACAACACGGTAAATTAGTACATAGCTGATTCCACTCTGGAACAGTGCTGTAAGCCGCCTAAGGATTGCCTTAATTAGATTTAATATCTTTACATTCAATACATGTGGTTATCGTCTACTTTCTCAGCTCTCTTCCGTCCTGAATGCTAATATCTTTAGCTCTCCTCCGAAGGTGCCTACGAAGCCACTGGCTAGTTCTAAGCTTTCATTTCCAATCGACATCAAGGTTGGTAGTGTTTGTTAGCTAGCCCACCATCGCCACTGCATGCACTTCTGCTCTGCCCAGTGGCTGGAAACATGAGCTTTGTTGTGATATTCCTTGTGTGTGAGTTCATGAAACTAATATTTGCTGTGACAGGAACTGTGAGTCCTCGCGGACCACAGGCAGGGCCAACCATCCCAATGATTAGGGGCATCACGTGATCCTGGAGTATGCTCCTTTCTCCTTTGTTAGCAGTTGGCTAACTGGCGGAAAATTCATGCTCCTGCATTCCTGCCAACAACCGGCAAGCATAGCTGCCTTGCAGACAAGGAGGCCTAACCATTCCTTCGTTCTGCCCAGCCTGCTCGGCAACCATTCTCTCGGCTACAAATGTGTCTTTCGTTGCTGGACAAACACCAACATGCCTAGAAAGAGCCATAGAATTGAATTTTATTAAGAACCAAATTAAATGGGGTTGTCCGTGTCCCTTTAATACTGTTAGTATAGGAGGACAGTGAATAACTGACCGTATTAGTCGAGCGCACAGTGCTCCCACTTACGAAAGCATGCCACAGTAAATGCCATAATTCTTGTCTTGAACTTCGAGCTTCTGTTCTCTGTTAGCATAGCGTTACACTCCGAAAAACTTCTTTCCGTGTTGCACGAGTTTGGTGCTAAAAACATGAATCATGAGCATTCACAGGTGCCTCAGTTCATGTGGCCATGGCCTCTATGCGCATCATGCCCCCTGATGTGGAGAATTGTTACAAGACCTCTACTTTTTTCAGCTCGTTGTACCATCCTCATAGCAGCAAGCAGCAACAGTACCCTTCCGCTTCAGTCCAAGAAGCAGTGCTTATATATCTTTCACTGTTTTCGAACAGTTCCTTATTGTGATTCCAACCTTTTCTAAGTTCCCCACAGATGATGTAAATGACAAAAAATTAGCATATGTCTCTTTCCAAGCTAATTCATTTTTTCCACGATATATCCCCCCCATAAATATGCACAAAATGGCAAACCTATTTAGAAACAAATATAAGCTAGGTAATTTCAGAATGGCAAATTTATGCATTTATAGGCTTTTACAGGCAGATGCCTAAAGATCAGGACCCTAGTAATGAACAACGGACCAATTTCAGAATTCTGCAAGCCTGCCCAATGGAAAAACAGCAAAATCTTATAACTGGATACAGCTTGGTTGTTATGTTCCATGAAGCAGAATACGTCAATGTGGTTCTCTTGACAACACAATGTACTACAGGGGGCAAAAGTCTCCAGGACGCACGACTGGCAGCTTTGGTGCACAGTTAAACCTGGATGTAATGAACCTCCAGATAGCGAATTTCTCGATATTACGAAGTTTCTCAATTCCCCAACGCCACCCCCATTGAAGCGTGTGTATTCAGACCTCTATGTAACGAAGGTGTTGCGGCGGTTGACCTTGATATAATGAACTGGCTACGCCATCTATATGTTAGCCAGTGCTGAGTTACTCGAAATTTGGGAGAACCACACGAAAGTTTTGTGACGGTAAAAAACGAAGTGACATGAGAGGAATGCCAATCAAAACGAGCGACTTTAGCTGACACAACGCGTCGTGCTCTAGCGCTGTCGGCGCATCTCCAGTGCCTTTTCTTTCGGAACATCATACCATGTTGCATTACAACAGTTCATGCCCAAAGCAGCAAAATAAAGCATAGCAAAAAAAAAAAAAAACGACACCAGCAGTGCGCGGCCATCGCCGCCGTGCAGTTGCTCGCGTGATTTCGGCACCGATAGCTCCCGTGCATCGGGGGCATGGATGGCGGAGAGTACCGGCGATGCAAGGTGAGGGGTCCGTTTCCTGGGGCAACAGCGAGGGGAAGACCTTGAGAGGGAACATGCGAGTAGAAGCATGTGGCTCCGCCGTCGGTCTACGGCAGTCTATTGTGTGACCGCGCGTGTTCTCTAGCTCAGCCGCGGTGCCCCCTTTCCCCGCAAACTCCTTACCCTACTTGTAGCAGCGTTGCGCAAGCCCCTGCGGAGGTGGTGGCAGCTGCTGCTGCAGTCGCGTTATCAGCGCGATCGCGAAACGTTTCTCCGCGTTTATGACATCGAGTAACGCTGTTTTCTCTACACATTTTTAAGGTGATTTCACATACATTTATTTCTCGCTTTGGTTTCTGTTCTGCAGTGTCCTTTCGACTGTTCTCAAGAAAACTGCATGTAACGAAAACCTGGCAGTAACAAAAAATCTTGGATCTCTTTTTCAGTTTAGTTAACGAGGTTTAACTGTATAGGTGTGATGTGTGCCAATGATTACGTGATTCCACTAGCACACATTAGGAAACTTTCACCTCCTTGAGTGTGGTCTGGATCCACTGGACAATAACAAATCTATGCACTTTAGTTATTGCTTGCGTGTCCTGGGGGCTTTTGTCTGCGACGGTACTTTTAAATAGTAGCATGTGCATTCAGCACTTTGCCCTTGTTTTAGCGATGGCCAGTGGTGCCATAATTAAGGGAATATGCAACATGGTGAAACCAACAATGCAAGTTATGAGAAGGGTTCACACTGTCAGTGCTTTAAAAATAGTCTTAAAATAGTAAAAAAAAAATTCGAAAATTTTGATTTCCAAAAATGGCATTTCGGGTTCAATATACCCTTAATACCTACCTTCAAAGTTTCAATGACTAATTCTACCTCAAACTACAAAAAATTGATATATTTGGCACTTCTGAAACACCAAAATGTGGCAGAACTTTGTGCCCGTCGGTTCCCGCAACCACATCTCCGATGGCCGCCATCTTGGTATTGTTCGAAAGCTGGTGCTCTTCCCTACATCCTGGTAATGCTCACTAATGTGAAGTCCTTTTAGAATGTCCACATTCACCAATTTTTTAACAGTCAAAGGCCGAAGGAAACTCACCCCCTTCAAAGGCGTCAAAGAACTCCTCATCGGTCTCCTCCTCCGGAACATGGTTGAGGTGGGGATTGCTTAGCGTGCACTCCAGCTGATGGTGCTCCCTGGCGAGGACACTCAGGCTTTCCTGCAGCACTCGTGACCGTTCTCGCTCTTGTGCCAGCTCTGCTGCTCTTGACTGCGCAAAGAGATTGGGAGCCTCTTTCTGCAGGTCGAGTCAACAAAACCCTACTTTTTTTTTTTTAAGCAAAATTTATTGCCCCAGGGCATCAATGATCGGTGAAGGTGTGATGAATGATGTAGTAGAGACTAAATGAATGAAAAAAGGTTAGCTGATTTGATGAAGTCCAGTAGAGAACGATGGTACAGTCCCTGCGTCCAGGCAATGTATGAAGCAGGGTTGCTTGGCGAAAGACCTGCTACCATCAGGTGCCGGATCCTTGTAGGCTTGAGAGCTGGGCAGTCCCACAGTAAGCGATGAATGTCGGCCTCAATGTCCTCGTGTTTACATATCGGACACCTTGGCCGAGGAAACAATTCTCGGTACTAAGGCCACTTCCGAGACCGTGGGGGAGGGTTACCGCACATGGAGGGATGAGAGCACATGTGCGGCGCCAGAGGAGTTCCTTTGTTGATGAAAGAAGGGTAAAATTGTCCAAATGAAGGAGCCGAGGTGGTGATGAGTTTGTATTCGCAAGGCGGGTCGCTAAATCTGCCTGCCTTTGATAGGTCAACAGATCCCGTGGGATCCACTCAATACGTACCCTACTTCAATAGACAAAAGAAAAAAAAAATGCACAGGTTATCACACGATGTGCCGTGACAAATCTGAATTAGCAGCATTAGTTGTACATTTTGCTTTTACACTGATCGCCTTCCCGTTCCATATTGGAATTTGCTTTCGCCGCAGGCTTCTCTTGAGTGGAGGCTTCTGGAGGGTTGAGGTTGGTAGGCGGGTGGGTGGTGGATGGATGCTCATAGATGGGAGATGCATTTTTACTGGTGGGTGTCCCAGATAGGGCACCTTCTGAGCTCAGAGGGTGCCCGGAAGGTGGAAGCTTCACGCACAGGGATAGAGAGGCAGCGAGTTTTTGCTGAAAGAGGACTATACTGCTAATGCAGTAAAAACAAGGACATCCCAGCTAAATGAAATTCAAACCCTTCAGTCTGAGCCACAGCTAATAAAACAAGGCAGCCTCCCCAGAGGAACATGCTCATGTAAGCTTCAGGAGTGAAATTCAAAGGAGTCTAAGCAAACTTTTTAGTGAAACCAAAAATCAGTTCATTCATCCACAGGGTCAACACAGCAGCACCAAAGAAAGTTCAGAGATGTGCAGCTGAGTCAAAAGCTTGCAAAGAAATTGTGACACTTTTGACATAAATAAAGGTAACAAGGAAAAAGTTACAAGATGAAACTAAACAACAAGACAGCATGTGAATTGTTCCTCAAGGAATAAATAACACAGCATAAGCCACGTGTTATGTGGGTTGCAGGAGTAAGGAAAATCTTAGGCCTGTGCAAATACTATTAGATAATTCCTAATAATCGCTCTGAATGCTTGGTATTTGAAATCTGAAAGTATTTGTTTTGAGCAAGTAACGTTTCTCGAATGCTTGCTTCGTGTGGTTTCAGCTCGGCGACACTATCTCCTTCACGATGGCACCACGGCGCATGCCCAGCTAAAGTCCCAATTTCATGGATACTCTTGGGCATACGTGCCACATGCCTTCATGCCCATACGTATGCCAGAGCAAGCCTGTGCAAGTGCGTGGCTGCCAAGTCTATACCTTCAAGGCTTCTGCCACCATGCTACACACAGTGCGCATGCGCCGGAAACCGTTACGGAGGCATACATCAATAGGAGGACGTGTAGCTCCCTTACTTCCGTGAGATGAGCCTGAGCTGATTGCAGCTGCCGCAGCTGCTCTTCTCTGCATGAAATTCCTTAACCAAGCGCCACAGCCCGAGCATGAGCGGGTGGGTGCGCCTTCCAACACCTGACATGAGGTCGCGCTGGACATGCAGATGCGCGGAGCATATGCCTCGCAGGTGTCCAAGCGGTCACCGCTTAAAAGAACAGCTGCGCACTGACGCAATCGCAGGGAGGACCAGGAGTTGGAGGTCCCACAAATAGGTCCCACACTTCACAAAAACGTCAGCTCTGCATGTAGGTCGACTCCCCCAATTTCCAAGGTGACCATTTTTGAAGAAAGTTGACACAGCTTCATTGAGCGTTACAAAGCCGCAATGCACTCTTAACTTTTTTTATGCAATGGCTTTGTGGGTTAACAAAATAAATAATCATGAAAATGCCTATTGTGCTGCTCAGCTTCTTTCATGTGCCAGAAGTTCCCGAAACACTTGTTACGAAATTATTTAAAGAAAATCACTATTCACATTGAGTCACTTGTTACGAAATTATTTGAAGAAAATTACTATTCATTTTCAATTTGCTTCTAACCAAAAAAACTACTATATTTGCACATTTGCACAGGCCCAGAAAATCTGTATTGCGAGTGGAACTGCACTACATGTAGCTTGACGTGCTGGTCATAAATAGACACTGCCTTCGCTCCCAAGCCCGTCCGAAATACCCACTGTGAACCCAAAGGTGGCTAAATTAGGTAGTGATCACTGGACACCACATATGTACATGGATATTGGCTGGGACTCTGCTGCCCAAATCAATCAGATTTCCATATTAAAGAAGTTTTGTCTTAGCTCTAAACCGTTTGGCCTCCCTTTACAGCATGCAACTGGTCTCAGATGTGACCTCGCTTAGTTCTTACATGCAGTGCAAAACAACGCTAAGCTACTCTGTGTAAAGTATTTCGTGCCTACGGCTGTTACTTGCGATAAGACAGGTGTAAATAAAAAGGTTTCCCCAAGAAGAGAACCTTGTACCTCTTCCTGCTGCTTGAGAAGCAGTGTGCACTTGGAGAGGCTGCTGGCCACAGAGCGGGACAAGAGGAGCAGTTCACGCCAATGGGAGAGCAGCTCGGTGCAGGGGCCGGCCAGACCCAGGCGGTGGGCATCCATGAGTTGCACCAGGTTGGCATGCAGTGCGGCTGCTCTGTCCACACCCCGCTCCAGAAGCTGCTGCTGGGCCTGGGCTGTCTGCAACACAGCCAAGGGTTTTGCACGTTCAGCGGTCACTTCGTTCTTGCTGATCATAACACAGCACTTAGTAAGGAGATGCAAAAGCATCACACTTGCTCTGGAAAAAGAGCAAGCAACCGACAAGAAAGCTTGATGATTGGATTGTAAAACTTTATTTGTCCAACAGATGTAGGGAAGGCTTTAAGCCTTCCCACCTAGACGACGGCCAGGAGTCCTTGGACCCTAGCGGCGGTTTCGGCCAGTCGGACGGTCTTCAGTTGAATCTCCGGATCAGAGCTGAGTAATAAGGTCTCCCATTGTTCTAAAGACTTTATGCTTCCCTCAGAAGGAGCCTGTGGCCATTCCCACAGAATGTGATTAAGATCAGCCCTGGCTTTACATAGCTTACACTGGCTGGAGTACTGACCCGGGTAGTAGAGGCTGCACGAAAACGGTTTGCATGTTACCCAGACTCTGAAACAAAGTTGGTTTTGCTCTGCCATCACAATGGTTTCCCCTGTGTCCAAGTACTGTGGGGGAGGGGGTATATTCAATGAGCAGAGTAATATATTAGTAAGTATTAGTCCTTTGACAACCAAAACAGCAGATGCAATCATTATGCAAGTGAATCTGTTATGACAGTACAGTCGAACCAGATTATACTGAACTATGCTAGATCAAATTATCCTTTATGACGAATAATCTCTGAGCACCATAAAGCTACAATGTGAATGAAGAGGAAAACACATGGCTATGCCATACAAAAATTAGCTATCATATTCGATAGATCAAACTTTGGGCTACATTGGGCGACTCTAGAAGCTGCATTACCCTCAATGCATCTCTAGAGGTTAGCTTCCCTGCAGGTCCAATAAAACTTTGGACAATTCCAGCCAACTCAAGAAGCTGGCTTTCGCTCAGTACATCTCCGGTGGTTAGCCTTCACGCATGGACCTCCGAGTGCTATGGTGCGGGGTAGTCCGTGCAGACAAATGATGACGCGGATTTTCTATGGCATAAACGGCGGCTAGGTACCTAGCCAAAATATGCATTTTTAGTGTGTTGTGCTAGCTGTGCCTGCGTTGTCATACAGTTTTTGCACATACGGTGCGTCGTGCTGCCATTGACAATTTTGCACGGTTTTACATAGTTGCCAGTGTGTGCGTGCGATGGCAGCCATGAAACAGCAGAACCTCTCCTTTTCCTTGAAACTGGAACTTATCAAGCGAGTTGAACAAGGTGAGAAGAAATCCGAAGTCGCCACAGTGTACAAGGTTCCAAGTCTTCCCAATAAAGAGGACGAAGGCAGTTCACGGCTTTTAGTGCAAGGGCACTACTTCTCTAGAAATCCTGCAAAAAGTGATATTTGTCTGAAGCCTCTCAGATACCTGCATAAATGAAATAAATATTGCCGCGACTGGGTTTCGAACCCGCGGCGGCGCTAACAGATCAGCTTCGCAGCCAAAATATGCATTTTTAGTGTGTTGTGCTAGCTGTGCCTGCGTTGTCATACAGTTTTTGCACATACGGTGCGTCGTGCTGCCATTGACAATTTTGCACCATTTTACATAGTTGCCAGTGTGTGCGCGCGATGGCAGCCACGAAACAGCAGAACCTCTCCTTTTCCTTGAAACTGGAAATTATCAAGTGAGTTGAACAAGGTGAGAAGAAATCCGAAGTCACCACAGTGTACAAGATTCCAAGCAGCATGCTGAGCACCACTTTGAAGAGCACGGCTGACATTCAGGCTAAAGCGGAGAAGAGACCGGCCAGCTCTCGCGGCCCGAGATGTGTAGTCACAGCTGCATATGAAGATGTTGACGAAGCTGGTTATGAATGGTTCCTCGACGCCTTCCTCATCGTAGATGACGGCTCTCCCCTCGCTGCATGCAAGTTTCAGCGACCATTGCACTTGGCTTGCTGCTGCTGAACGCTATGTTGGAGCTTCAACCCTTGGACTAGGAAATACCATATACACGCCTGTAAGGGCTGCACCCGTGCAAGGGCCACACCCTATTTTCCCCAAGGAAATATTTAAAAAAATATCCCTATAAGGGCCGCACCCAAAGTTTCCATTTACCAAGCGGGAATAGCCTTCGTAATGTGTGCGCCGTGGCCTCCACGATCAGCTCCGGCTGTGAGCAACGGTGCGCTTGATTGCAGAGGCGACACATGTGCACAGGGGCTTCCAAGTGCCACCCACAGATGGCGCCCGACGCTGCGGCTCATCGCCATCATCAACAACTTTTCTCCGCTGCGAGCTCCCACTACCCATATCAACATCAGTATCACCAGCTCCAGCCTTTTGTGGCTGTCAAAGGTACGGAAGTTGTGGTAGCGTGTTAGTTCACGATAGTTTCGGCTTTCACATGCTGCCGCCGAGCGTTGCAGTTTTAGCACGATGGGCAAGCCCCTTAATAGCTACTTGGCTGGGAGTTTGCTGTCGAATACGGCAAGCGTATGGTGGGCAGGAAATTTAGACGTGGCTGACAAGTCCGTCTGATGATGGTACAACCGAAAGGATGCATTGAGGAACACAAGCTGCAAAAAGCGCGCTTTCCGAGGCAAGCAGTGCATGTTTCCTGACCTGGAAGAAGAGCTGCCCCGCCGCGGTGGCTCAGTGGTTAGGGCGCTCGACTACTGATCCGGAGTTCCCGGGTTCGAACCCGACCGCGGCGGCTGCGTTTTTATGGAGGAAAAATGCTAAGGCGCCCGTGTGCTGTGCGATGTCAGTGCACGTTAAAGATCCCCAGGTGGTCGAAATTATTCCGGAGCCCTCCACTACGGTACCTCTTCTTCCTTTCTTCTTTCACTCCCTCCTTTATCCCTTCCCTTACGGCGCGGTTCAGGTGTCCAACGATATATGAGACAGATACTGCGCCATTTCCTTTCCCCCCAAAACCAATTATTATTATTATTAAGAAGAGCTGCTCTGCTAAGTGATGGAAGTGTGGAACAACAGCTATGCCCTGACAGCCGACATGCTACGTGAATTCTTGTGGGATGAGCGTGGGAATAGCATGGAGTCGGAATATTCCGCGAGTGAGATTGAACGTAGAATAAATGACGCTCATTTCCTGACTGGTGTGTAACTAAATTTTTTTTTCGCACATCGCCTGTATGGGCCGCACCACGAAAATTGGCCTTCAAATCTGGAAGAAAAGTGCAGCCCTTACACGCGTTTATACGGTAATGTTCACAGTGAAGGCTGGCTGTAGGAAATGTCCGAACGGCTCCTACAGAACCAGAGGACTGGAAGATGCCAAAAAATCGACCTCTTAAGCGCCCTGTCTATGCTCAGTGGGTCGTGGAATGATGTCAAAAACAAAATTATACAGAACTGCTTCTGACAAATGCTAAATGCTTTGTCGTGTGGGCTCGATGAAGCTGTCACGGGTCTTGACGATTTGTGGAACAAGTTGTCCGAATTTCCTGCAGCTATTTGTAATGGGGTAGCCGTAGATGACTGTATTCGTGAACAATGACATTGAGACCGTGGGAAAACTTGTGGATGAAGACATCATTGCCAACATCACGGATAACCAGGACACCACTAATGTGAATTGTGATGAGGACCAGGGAGAACCTATGCCCACATGCTTCAATATGTGCCGTGCACTAAGCATGGTTAGTCACTACTATTGCGCGTTCATAGAAGGCTGTGGTCCCAGCTCTTCGGAGTCCATCGATAACATTGCAAAATGTGTTCCTTCCGCAGCAATGTACATGAAGAAACATAATAAATTGATGATTATTTTGTTCGGTAATCTGCTGGCAGTGAGTGGCTATTATCGACATACATTTTTTTCCATTTCGATGTGTTTGTATGTTAAATTTGCTGCTACTTTTATATCGAATTACATATAGTGAACTCGTAGGCATTTTTTTTTTTTCAGTTTGATAACTCCAGGTTAGACTGTAAATACTATAGTAGACTCCCTTTCAGATGAACTCGATCAGGATGAATTCTGGGATAAAATAAACAGTGTGAAACCATATTGTTGGTGTCCCATAGACTCAATATACAAAAAAAAATCTGTGCTTTGCGTCAACTGTTTTGCATGTTCCCTTCGGTTAAGACGACCCTTAGCAGCGACTGCAGACCGCAATGACTACAAGAAACGGTGCTCACGAAGAGTCCGTGTGGCACTCTCAAAGCAATCAAACGAAAGGGGAAAAAAAAAGACGCTTCCCCACATTTGCTCGCCCCCACAAGGAAGCTTTCCTGCACCTTTGTGTCAAGGTGCATGGAAGCTTTCTTGAGGGGAAGGCAAGGCAGGGCACTTTCGTGCAGGCCTACACGTGGCACAGAATCTGTCATTGCCAGATGTCTGCGCCGTATGTGCATTGTCTGCGGCGGACGGGAAGCCACTTAATGCATCTGCTCGTGATGTTGGTATTGGCCGCGCCATGGAAGGAGTGGGATAAAGGCAGAGAGAAATACGATCACATACTTTCAAAGCCAGTACTCCAAGGCTAGCTAGCTAGGCACCTTCCGGGCAGTTGGAACCGGAGGAAAAGCAAAAAGCAGGAAAACAACAAACACTAGTCCCCGCAGAAAAGCGACTGAAAAAATTAAAATAGACCAATGATGCTTTCAAGTGGCATGTTGCGATTTCATTTCATGCCCTCGCTGTTCATCCCCCTTCAGGTGTAGTGCAATACATGCTCTCTTTGCTATTAACTTCTTGCTGCAAGGTCATTCTACTAATTGTTTTCATGTAACTTATATTTTGACGCACCTAGCAAGCTCAAATACTAAGCATAAAGTGGACAATGGGGTTCACTGCAGGTTAGTTACAATTCGTTCTACGAAAATTTTCCATTGTAAAAATAAGATATCAAATACGCTGGGTTCTGTCGTTATATATATCCATTATTTCATATAAACCGTTTCATGATAGCGAGGTTAGGCTGTACTACATCAAAACCACAGCAGCCTATTAACAGACTACTTGTGTTCCCTTCTGTGGATACTGTAATCACACCACTGAAGACAGCAACGAGGCTCGCACAGCTGATTGTTTCCTACTGGCTAGTACATACACAGTTTGACTTTGAGGGCTGCTAGCATCTCCATTCTTGAGCTATCACACGCTGCAAGGACTTCATTCTGTCTGCAAAGGTCTGTTGACTCACCGCTAGGACATCCTCAATGGACCCCAGGGGCAGGGGCTCGTCCTCCTCGCTGTCCGAGGCCCGCATGCCCTGGTGCGTGTAGTGCCGGCTGAACTCTATGTGCTCCTTCAGCTTGGCCACCCACTTCTGCAAAGGGCACACACAAACAGGAGCGCTGTACAAGTCTGCTTTAAAACCAGGAAAGTGCAGACTGAAATTACTGGTTTCCACATGGTTCAAGAATGACTGAAACATTCTGCAATGCCCAGAAGTTTGAAGTATATTTCTTGAAATTACATGAAATATACATGCATACACAGATTGATCATATAGATAGAGGTCTCAGAGCAATATACTGTAATGGGACCCCTTATAATAAAAAGGATAATCTAAAGGCAATTGTTAGCAATAGCAACTGCAAACAGTAATGAATTAGATCATATCAGGTAAACATTATGGCACATTTGATAAAAAATACATACTGAAACACAAAAGAGAGACCACCAATAGGAGAAACACAACACAACAAGTACACAAACAAAAAACACCAAACACTTAGCAGCCTAGCAGTTGGAAATAAACATATTAAGTTGGCATTTAATGATGATAAAGATGGAGTTATGTAAATATCACAGGGTAATGAATTCCAAAGTTAGATGAATGAAAATCTTTTGTGAAGATGTGATGGTGATGGCTTCATCTCTTTCCTGCAGAAAGCTACACAATGACTATGCACACGTAAGTACACTGTTCCTTCTCCTCTTTTTTTAATGCCAATCACCGAATGCATGCTAAGTGACTCGCCACAGCAAGTCGTTCTAGTCACTGGTTTGCAGTAGGCGCAGGTTGGTCACATGACTTAATGGCACCACAATGCTTTTGGTTACCGCTGACAATGATGATCACACCTCCAACCCCTCAAAACTTCCAATAAACAGCTACTACCAAAAACAGCCTGGCATCGCTAGCCATACACACTGTGCCTTCAAGCCTGCCTTAGCTGTTCACCTGCATGCGCTGCAACCACCTACCCGCGCGCTGTATGTGCCACACTTTTGCCCTTTCCCTCGACCCTTCCTCCGCTGGACCTGCCTCCTCTAATTCTATCCTCGTAATTCCATTCCCCCCAAGCAGCGCCGCTGCGGTGATCCTGATATGAAAAATAGAGGCAGTTTCAGCGCTCACCAATTTACCAATTTTTCACCTAAACTCCAACCCCACCTACAGCTATAATAGCTAACCCCCCCCCCCCCTTCTTCATGAAACAACACAGCATATGATGTTCACTTTGTCTAAACCAGTGTGGCAGACATCTGACAACTAGGAATGCAGATGGAAATGTATCTTGAACTCAACAAATTATAGAACAGAAATGAAAGCCAGAAAAGCTTTTTTTTTTTCCATCAGTGATTTTTGGCAATTGAGAACGCACATTATGTGCAGTTCCATATGTCTTACAACTATAGCAGTTGATATGTAAAAAAAACATCCTTGCACATAAGTATAAACTGAATTGCATTCAAAATGCAGGTATGTCATCCGCATCATAAAGTTCAAAAGTCACAAGCAAATGCAAGGTCCATTTGGCTGAGCATGAGTCATATAGAAGTAGCATATCTTGAAGCTGAAATGATACAATTATCTCCACACAGAAAGAAAAAAAAATAAGTGGCTTGATTCAAGTAGAGCATCGTACATTGACGTGAAGGAGATGGCTGTTGGTTTCAATGTTTGGTTTCAATTAAGTTTCTCTGTAAGCAGACATCGCAATTTCCACAATATGAAATATGAAGACTGTATAATTTACCATGCGATCCACCTTGTCATTTTCATCAGGAGGTACTGCCAGCCTTTCAGGTGGATCATCAGGAAATATCACTGCAAATCCTGCCTCGTCAACAGGGTCGCACTGCAAAATTCAAATTCCGAAACGAAAATCCTTCATTGCAATCCTCAGTCTAATGAGCTTGAATTGGGATGAAATTAGCCGAAAGAACTAAAGCACTACACTAGCACTAAAGGCTCAGCACTAAGGAGGATTAAGCACTTGAAAGCAAAACCTCATGCCTATTTCACTAGGAACTTGCAGGTGCCACATGTATGTCACAGAAGTAACAGCTGCACTTTTTTTACAATTGACAACTACAGGGCAGTAGAATTAGGACTGCATCCAGCTAAGGTGGAACTCCTTAGCCAAGCCGTTCAAACAATGCAAGCCCAAACGATTTTGAGTTCATCTGCGATTCAGAACAAAAGACCCTGACGTATGAGGAAAATGCTAAGAGAACTGATGGGTGTGCATGTACCATAAGGTGAGATCAGATTGTTCAGGGTCCTTTGAAGATAGTGCAGAAATTCCAAATATATTTTTTCATGTCTCAAGCATTGTTTCTTTATGTCTGTGTGAGAAAAGCCCTCCTAAAATATTCACAAACATTTCTCTTTAGTTTGCTGTTCTGAGGCCTATTCATGGCTCGTGCACACATTTTTGTGTTTACTGTAATCTACTGCCAGCCAATTTTAGCAAACACGTGCATAATCATACCTAAAGCCCCATCATCTATGATTTATTCAACTTGTGAAAGCTCCACATTCATTGTGCCTCAAAAAATTTGCTGTTATTTAAAATAAAATTTCTCTTCTAACACAGGTAAAACAAGCCAAATGATGTTCCCTCATTGTGCACTATAGTTTATGCAAAGAAACATTGGCCATTTTACATGTGCAATGGAGACTATATTTGAAAACAACTGATGTGGTTCACAGGTTTAAGTTAATAATCTCTAATTTATGAGCAATGTACCTCTAAGGGGCACTCTAAAGGAACACAACCGGCATTCATACCTCAACTTGTGCAGCATCCAAGTAATAATAGCGCTTCCGACGCATCCCAGATGCAGCGTCACCACTGCAAAAAGAAAAGAAAGAAAATGCGTCAACTCAATCACACTGATTTCACACCACAGCCTATTAAAACAGCTTGTTTTACCTAGAAGAAAAAATTTTTTAAAAAATAATAGCAAAATTCCTTTTGAGGTACAATGAATAAAGAGCTTTCAGAAGTTGAATAAATCATAGATGATGGTGCTTTAGGTATCATTATGCTGAGCATTCAGATCAAAAGATTTACTTACCGTGAACGAAAGAAGGACAGCACACCTCGATCAAGTACAGCCCAGACAAGACGGGGACCCAGGAACCTCTTCCTCTGCGATACGAGCACCAAATCACATTACAGCAGCCTTCGATGCAATAAGTATATTATGAACACAGTCTACAACATGAACTTTGTTGTGAGGTTGCTGCCCTGCCTTTGAGGTCATCTCAAAACGAATTATGGTTTATGGAGATTTAACGTCCCAAAGCGACTCGGGCTACGAGGGACGCTGTAGTGAAGGGCTCTGGAAATTTTGACCACCTAGGGTTCTTTAACGTGCACTGACATCGCACAGTACACGGGCCTCTAGAATTTCGCTTCCATCGAAATTCGACCGCCGCAGCCAGGTTCGAACCTGCATCTTTCAGGTCAGCAGCTGAGTGCCATAACCCCTGAGCCACAGCGGCGGCCTAAAAAATGCAGTAATTTTCCTTTTTATCATATTATTCATCATTTACCAAAATAGCTTCTCTGGCTCTTTCTGGCCAAGTTGCTGTTTGTCCAGCAGAAAAACATATATATATATTGCTGGCGAAATTGGATTGCAAAAATTCTTGTCAGTAGACTAAAAGTCATGACATCCTTACCGAAAAGTATGTGTTGTCAACGTTTTACAGTGAACGGCTGTGTAACACATACTCCGAGACCCATGAAGTAAAAAAAATATCAGTGCCGATGGACGCATTTGACTCATGAAATCAGCTGGGTGACAACTGTACTTAACTGCTTGGTCTTTTCTAGCTAGTGGAAGCTCCATTTTCAGTGAGAGTGGTCTGTTTGTGATTAGAACGGACTACCCTATAGATAGAAGCCAACTTCTATTTGCCCTCAATGTGTCCCTTAATAGCAGAGTTACAGTTGTCGCAATCAAGTGACTTTGCCATGCTCCTCTCCTTCCATTTCCTCTCCAAGGTTTTCCTCTCTCTCTGGTCAACTAGCTTCTACAGGTGAAAATACTGGAAGATATCTATAGCAACTGCACAGCTACCATAGTCCTCCATAAAGTCAGCATTAAAATTTCAATAAGGAAGGGTATCAGGCAAGGAGACATGATCTCGCCAATGCTATATACCACCTGTTTACAGGAGGTATTCCGAGGCCTGAATTGGGAACAGCTGGGGATAAGAATTAATAGAGAATACCTAAATAATCTGCAATTCGCTGATGACATTGCCTTGCTGAGTCACTCGGGAGATGAACTGCAAATCATGATCGATGAGTTAGACAGGCAGAGCAGAACAGTGGTCTAAACATTAGCATGCAGAAAACCAAAGTAACGTTCAACAGTCTAGCAAGGGAATAGCAGTTCACAAATGGTAGAGAGGTGCTGGAAGTGGTAAAGGAATACGTCTACTTAGTGCAGGTAGTGACCGCTGATCCGGATCATGAGAGGGAAATAATTAAAAGAATAAGAAAGGGGTGGAGCACACATGGCAGGTTCTCTCAGATCATGAGTAGTAGTTTACCAATATCCCGCAAGAGAAAAGTGTGCAACAGCTGTATGTTACCGGTAATCACCCATGGGGCAGAAAAATGGAGGCTAACGAAAAGGGTTCAGCTTAAGTTAAAGACAACGCAGCAAGGTATGGAAAGAAAAATTATAGGTGTAACGTTAAGAGACCAGAAGCAGACGGCGTGGGTGAGGGAACAGACGCAGGTTAATGACATCCTAGTCGAAATGAAGAGGAAGAAATAGGCTTGGGCATTGCATGTAATGCGAAGGCAAGATAACAGCTGGTCTTCAAGGGTAATGAAATGAACTCCAATAGAAGGCAAGCGCAGCAGGGGTCGGCAGAAAGTTAGGCGGATGGATGACATTAAGAAGTTTGCAGGGAAACGGCGGGTGCAGCTGGCAAAAGACAGGGTTAATTGGAGAGACATAGGAGAGGCCTTCGCCCTGCAGTGGGCATAGTCAGGCTGATGATGATGACGACGACTCCGATTTTAGTGGGAGGCATGCGGCCTGGTGGGGTACATCAGATGGCTACGTCATAGCCCCATCATAGGGCTCGTCCATGGAGTTTCTGTTTCTGTGCACTCCATTTGCTTTGTAGCCCGAGGTTGTTGGCGGACCCGTTGTTCATTGTTGGGTTTGGGAAGTCTGTGATCATCCTGGACCCTACTGTGTGTTCCTGTTTGGGAAGACTGGCCTAAGGAATGGAGCCATAATGAGGCACGAGAAATGGAGCAGCCTTTTAATTCTTATATGTTTGTTTCCGCGAGGCCTTTGCTCCGTTTTACGACCGGAGTAGACGGTATTCCTTTTGCTCGAAAGTCAAAAGGCGAATTTTTGGTGGTGCACTTGTCTGGTCCTGCAGTTGAGTGTCCGAACTTAATGGAGAGAACTCTTCAGCATTTCTTGGAAAGCAGGCCTGTGCACATGTGTGTGTCTGTGTGTTTCTTCTCTGTATCTGCGTCTTTTCTGTGTTTCTAAGTGCGTGACTGTCAGCAGTGCTGAGAAAGACCAGGACAGCGGCAGTGTGGACTGGAGGGATAGGCGAGAAGCAGTGTGCATGCAGTGCTCGAGTATACAAATAAGGGGAAGGTAGTACAAATGACACAGCACATAGAACTTGCTCAAGCATATACTGACTGGGACAAGAAACAAAAATCGTTTTGTGTGTGTGCGCGTGTGTGTGTGTGTACGCAAGATGAAAAGCATGCGCCTGCCTTTCAACCGTCAGTCAAAATGAGAGACCAATTGAATGCCATTTGCTCGGACGTCATGGCTAACACTCGGACGACGGCTTGGATGCCAGCGAAGAGGATGACATGGTTGGCTTTTTGAAAGGGAGCGTGAAAGGACTGATTTGAATACTCACTGCTCACAGCTGTAGTATTTTTCAGAGACTATCTTCAATGCCTGATCTAAGCACTGGATTTGTTTGTTCAAAATGTCGCAAATCTTGGTCAGGGGCCCATTAAGATAAAAAAAAAAGCGTTTTAAGAAACCACTGCAGGAAGGAACCAACCAAACCTGAATCTACGCTGCAAGGGAATCAAAATGAAATGACAGGAGCATGGTGCGGCTCCATAGTACATCATACAGTTCAGAAGGCCGGAGACGGAAAGAGACAAACCCGGAGTAATGGTCCTTCGTGCCTGCTGGCATTCTTCCGCAACTGACGGATGGGTTCCACATCCAGGATCTGTCTCATTTCATCTGTCCGTGCCAGGTCAGATGCCATATGCCCTGTAAAGAGAGAGTGCTCATATAATGGCCTGCCATGGTCTCTTGGTAGCAGCTGTGAAACATCTACTGAAGATTCTTGTCCCTTACCGATGCAACATCTGTGCCAGAAGCTCACAAGCTGTTGACAGACACGCTAAACGGCTTTTAGCAATTAAAGCATGTCTCAGCCTCAATGGCAAAGTGAGAAAAATAAGACTATAAGAGCGTGGACTGCTTCCCTACATTACTCACATGGTGCAAATCGTACAGTTTATATGTTTTTACAAAGAATGCGATAAAGCGTGCTGGCCACAATGATCAGTTGGCCCACCTCTATGATTGCGTAGAGTTGAGTCAATCCCACTCTGCAAGAGATAGACGGCCACTTGCTTCTTGTCACAGTATGCTGCGCAATGCAATGCAGTGTTGCCAAAGCCATCGACACTGTTGACGCTTGGTGGATGCCTTCCACAAAACTGCCCACATATTGGCATGGAAAGAAAGAAAGAAAAAGAGGGAAATAAGATATTTTTGTGAGGGCTTCACTATTTATAGAGTGCCGCATTTCAAAGAACTAAGGTGCTTTCTTATGAGCCAGACTGCTTCATGCAGAGACTGATGACATGGATTGATTAGCTTGAGCAAGAAAAGTTTTTTCAATGACTTAGAAATCCGCCCCTTTCCCGTGACAGCTTTGCGCATGCGCGCTTCTCCTCCTCCATCTCCACTGGTTGAAAACAAACTGCCAGCTTTTACTGCACATGCAGAGCTCATATTAACGAAACGCACATGCGAAAGATGGGGCAGCTGTAAAGCATACACTTGCCAAGCATACAAATTGTCAAAATTTTTTTCCAGCCTGCTATAACGAGGTTTGACTGTAGAAACCTGAGCTAAGTTATAGAGACTTGTGACAGTCTTATATAGTTGCAGTTAACTTTCATGAATTTGAACTCGCTTAAACGGACACTGAGGACAAATTGAATTTGTCTTGCATCGGTAGATTACTACATTTCGATGACAAAGATGATACTTATTGCTAAAAATGTACCGTTCATAAGCTAGAAAAGGCTGAAGAAAAACAGAATACAGGTGTGGCCATCACCAGCCACTTTTACACGCAAACTGTGGCACGCCAAGACAGTTTTTTTACATATGGATCCAAGCGGCTAGGCTACACTGTCATTTCACTTCATAACGGCGATCTCGGAGTCCATTTTAAGTTCAGACGTTGTAGTGGTTGCCACAAGACAGCACTGCTTTCTTGACCCGATGCTTTCCCCTGTCAAAATCAAGTGCATCAAAAGCTCCCCTTATTTTGAAGAATTTTGATCTCTTTCAAGTTTGAATTATTAACAGTCAATGGTATCCTAACTACAGGGGACAAAACGATGGACTACGAAACTATGTCTTCCAAGTGATCAAAAGCATATCCTAGCTATTCTGGTAATACTAGACCATTTTAACACGTTAAAAGAAACCTTGAACTACTGCCACAGATATCCGAGACTAGCTACATGACCCTTCCGCAATGAAGTGCACAGTTATTGCTTCTCAATTTTTTATCCTGGTTCTTTCACATGCCGTATACGATGATAGAGCAGCCACCTATGCGACATCAGTGTTCACGGTCACCACACTGTCGCCAGTTCCCTCCCTCAAGATCATGGTGTCAGCAGGAATGCTGAAGGCAACTGGGCACTGCTCATGTAGGCTCCCAAAGGTGCAAACCAAAATAAAGCAGCTGAGAGGTCACACATTCATCCCCAGTGCCACTGGATACCCACTGGTTTCCAACGGGTACAAGCTATCCCCTGGCCTGATGCTCAGCTTCCCTGGAGTGAAATGATTGGAATATGGGCCTTTGGCTCAGCATTATGTAGACCAAAAACAACATGTGCCATTATGAGGTTCACTGGTCACTGACCAAGGTCAACAAAATAATGACGTTTCGGGAGCGCTACGGCTCCCTGTTCACAATGAGCAACAAGCTGGACGCCCCGGAATTTTTGTAGCGGTTACTATCGTTCTGAGGCATTTCGCGTAGATAGGGTGCAATGTGCCGTCATTCTTATTCATTGTGTTGGGCGTAGTCTGGATGATTAATGACTCGAGATTTCGGCGGGCTGATACATTCTTTTCCGTTGTCACTATAGCTGCTTCATCCCTTTGACGTTTAGGGAGCGCTACGGCTCCCTTGTTCACAATGAGCAACCAGCTGGACGTCCCGGGCTTTTTGTAGCGGTTACTATCGTTCTGAGGCATTTCGCGTAGATAGGGTGCAATGTGCCGTCATTCTTATTCATTGTGTTGGGCGTAGTCTGGATGATTAATGACTCGAGATTTCGGCGTGCTGATACATTCTTTTCCGTTGTCACTATAGCTGCTTCATCCCATGTGCCATGACACTCTTTAGCCAAAGCTGCCCTTGCATCATCAAGAAATTATCATCATCATCATAATGTCTTGCGACTTAGAAAAAAGCAAATTCTGAGCCACTTTTAAGAAAAATACCACAAGGTTAGTGTGAGAAAAGCGCAACAAGTCACCAGTAGATGTAGAAAAGTTATACATTAAATCTTATTCAGTCATATCCTGATAATTCAACTCAAAGGGAACAGAGAATGGTTTCAATTATGGAGAGTTTGAACTGAAGGGTGCCTTTTCAATGACCTTGATGTTGACAAGAACAAAAAGCCAGTTCGAATAAGCTATAAGTTTAACTTATGCTGTGTCTGAATTACAGGAATCCACCATAAGTCTCTTTTACTCAGCTGTCCAAATCCAGCATAGAATACACAGCCCTTTCCACAAGAGGAAACCTACAGACACCTCGAGTATTTTGAATCTAGCTGAATGCTGAGCAATTTAAACAGCACACACCAGACTTTGTATGGTTCGCACATTTCCCTCCTTTGCAGCAGCAAAAAGTTTGTCCGCTTTTCTCTTAGCATCAGCCACCTCAGCAGCTGGAAAGAGAAAAAAGGAAAGAGCAAGGTTACATTTGAGGTGCAATTATCAACAATATGTCTGGCTCATGTTTGACAACATGCCGATGATGCTCGTGCAAATCTCGGATGCCAGCACAACACATTGACTTTATGGAGAAGGACCAAGCCACTTTTCCACACCTGCCAAAATGCGCTTGATGTCTTCGTCCTTGGCCACATCCCGCGGAGACTGCCCTTCACAGTTTATTATGAAAACGTCAGCATTGTGCTTCAAAAGGAGCATCACGAGGCCCTGAAAGAAAACCTTGTGTAAGGTTAAGTTGCTTTCAGTCAGTTCAAGTCAGCAACAGGCAAAAGAAGCAACTCTTCTGTGTGCCGGTAGAGAAACTTTCGACAAATGCCTTCACCGCGGTTGTAATGCAAATACATATATAATATTATGCGTTATTCACAATGCTGTTTCATTTTGTACATGGTGCAATGAACAGGAATATAATAAAATCAATAGAGTGATAATAATGACATTAAAGAAAGTCTGAAGTTCAAGGGACACTAAAATGAATTGGGACTATAACTGCAAGTTGTTCGATTGGGAGCAGAAGTTATTGTATTTTTTCAAATTCGCGGGGGCGGGGGGGTAAAAAATCAGGCGCTATTATTCAACTTGATAACAGGGGAGAAATCGGGTTTTTCATGGAAGCATTGCAAAATTCGTGTTTTTTTCGGGCTAACTTTACAAACTGTAATAAATTATGCAAATTAGCACAATACACTGACCACATATTAGGGCCACGTTTCACGCTGGTAAGCAGGGACAAATCGGAGCTCTCAAAAAAATATTCCGGAATTCAGCGTTTCTTTGCTAATTAATAATTACTGGCAGTAAAGAGCCTGGATCAGTTTTGGGACATGGAACATTTTATTCACATAAGCTGGTCATTGACTTTTTACACTTCCTTGTTAAGAGACTTAATCTGCATGCGCAGCCTTTCAGTTTCCATACGAGACCTGTCTGGTCTTTGGAGGTATCTCGGCTGAGAGAACAGTGACATTCAGAGAGAATGTCACCAGTGCCATTTGGAATACAAACAGAATGTTAGCACCGGGGGGGGGGGGCTTAACTCTAATAAGTAGTTTTCGATCTCATCCTGAAGGAAAGCACTTTAACACTATGGCCAGCAATGTTAGAAAGAGCTACAATATCATGAGCAAGTAAATGAAAAGGCTTCTCTGAAATAAATTCAAGACATCTGCCAATTACCACAGGGTGGTATACTTTTAGATGTTTAAAATGGCAAACTATATCTTTGGAAAGGTGGTTTTTCAGATGGAAACTGACACTAGATACTACTGCAAAACTTGTCTGGGGTGCAAAAATTATGAAAAATCACGTTCTACCTGAAAGCGAAGAGCAGTTTTCATAATGGTTGCAAGACTGGTTGGCACACCATGGGCAACACTTTCTCGCAACAGGCACTTAGCCTTCTCGCTAAAACTGGAAACTTAGAAATGCTTGCTTGTTGCTGCTTTCACACCCACCTCTCGTCCAGTGTAGGCAGCCTTGTGCAAAGGAGTGTCCCCTTCACAATTGATGACATCCACATAAGCACCATGCTGCACATTACAGAAACCACCCATGCTGAAGGATTAGCAAAGGCAATATTGAAATATAGACATTCATTATTCTATGCTTCAAATAACGTCCCACTGTTGACCAGCACCAGGCCACAGTCAAATAAGGCAAGTAAAATTAGGGCAGATGCTTAGTAATGCAAGGATGCAATGCAATGATGTTTCACTAAATACACCAACAATGCTCCACTTGTCCAGAGGCTGGTCAACAAAGCATGAAAGCCTGTGATAAAAAAAGAAAGGAATGGTGCCTGCATACACAATATCGCAAGGTTGCATTTAAACCGCTACAGCCAGCATTCCAAATCTACTATTCTTTAGGGGTGTGCGAATATTCGAAATTTCGAATACGAATCGAATAATTTGATATTCGGTTTGCATTGATATTCGAGAAATTGATATTTATGAATTTCCAAATATTCGAAAATTCCCGAATACCTGTCAGCCATCTTTCATATATTCGTCCGTGGCAAAACCACAATATCTGGGCAAATTATCCGACGATCGAGTTTCAAGTTCCAGGAATACAATACAAAGGTCCTGTTTCCATTCTTCTCCGTCGTTTATCGCGTGGAACGATCGCATTCCGACGCCGCTACGCGTGACCTCGTGCGAAATTCCGCAAGTGGGCTTTGCCACACATCACAAGTGCTGCGAACAAGATGGCCGACGACTCGCTTCGAACAATGGCAACCGCTAAGGCGCGCTCTTTTTTTAAACTTCCGTAATATATTACATACTTAATGCCCACAGCCATGGCATTCATCCTGTCGCATTCATAACTCTCTGAGCGTGACCTCCGCTTTCCCGTTCTGGACAGACGCGGTATGCGGGAAAGCCTACTTGCGGAATTTCGCGTGGGGCTCCCAAAGGGGGCGAGTCGAGATGTCACAATAGGGCAAGCGATCTTGTAAAAAATCCCGCCTACTGCATGGTGCATTGCAACCCGCGCACCTGTTAAGCGGGAGTAACGGCAGGCGTGACAACGTTTTGAGGGGCCCTGTCGCTAGGCCTAAAAATAGCGTGCAGGCCGCGTAGTTTCGGTTTTTGAGCTTCGCCGCTCTCCCGCGGCGACTGCAGTTGTCGGGCCGCGCATTTGCCGGTAGTCCAATCCCAGCTCCGCGCCGTTTTTGGACGCCGACTGGAGCGTCGCAGGTCATTTTTTTTCCTTTTTAGACGCAGCCTCGCCATTCCGAGGCCTATGTGCGTTCCCACCTCGCTTACGTTAGCATTCTTCCAGCACGTCACGGGCTTACAGGTGTTTGCGCGATTGAGCCGCCTCATAAAGTTTCACTGCATTTTCTGCAGTCTTTTTTTTTTCCGTGCCGCGGGGCATTTTATAAATCTACCTTCGGATAACCTGGGAATTTCTTTTGGTCCCTTGAACTTTGAATTAATGAGGTTTCACTAGCCATCATGTTATTTTGTTTCCAGTCTCGTCTTGTTATGGATTTAATTTGCATGACCATATTACAGGTTTATTTGCATTTAATTACAGTACCCCTAAGGGCCCTCGTGTGAGGGTATCACATGGGAAGGGGCAAGAACACATGCTGGAACAAGACAGCACAAGAACTCAAAATAAAACTAAAATCTAATGCAGCAGAAACATGAAATATGACTAATGTTTACATATACAAAGTGTGAAGGATGCCATACCAAAATGTAGGTCCGAGTCAGAGGCGTGTAATTGGTCACCTCTATGGACACCACAGAAATGTGAGGAACAGGTGTGGAGGGTTCCTTAATGTGCACTGTAGGAAATGTGAATCAAGTGTAGATCCGTGTGCAGAACCCAGTTCTAGCTCATGAGAAAACTCTGGTGCAAAATTGAACCATTCGCCAATCTATCAGGATTGCAACATCACCACAAAAAGCAGCTGCCAATTGGAGAGCAAAATCATGGAAGCAGAGTTGATTGACCGTTTCTGGGATATCTGTGTGTCCAAGCAGCCTATTGTGCCATCTTCAAAGGAATCCCAATACTTGCACTGTCACTGATCATTGTGCTGGCTGTGCTTTTGTGATGCCAGGCCAGGACTTTATATTCTGCTGTGTGGTTCGTAATAAATTGTTGCAAGTTAGCGCTCGTGTGCCACCTTTCTTCACTGTCCTCACCTGGTTGTGCACTTAAACTTCCATGTCAGTATAACGGCCTTCAGTTCTGGCTAAGTGCAAGTCCTTGCGCTGCCTGTATCCTATCTATTGCACTGGCTGGGTTTACATGTTGTGCACACAACACGCCCACAATGGCAACGAGGTCACTGCACAAGAGGTTCTTCAGTGTTATCTATGATTCACGGCTTTTACCTTCTATTTTTTGTGATGTCACTGAAGTGTGATTAAACAGTAGAGTACAGAAAGAGTGCACAACACTGCCAAAATAATAATATTAATAATAATTGGTTTTTGAGGGGAAAGGAAATGGCGCAGTATCTGTCTCATATATCCTTAGACACCTGAACAGCACCGTAAGGGAAGGGATAGAGGGAGTTAAAGAAGAAAGGATAAAAGAGGTGCCGTAGTGGAGGGCTTGGGAATAATTTCGACCACCTGGGGATCTTTAACGTGCACTGACATCGCATAGCACACGGGCGCGTTAGCGTTTTGCCTCCATAAAAACGCAGCCGCCACGGTCGGGTTCGAACCCGGGAACTCCGGATCAGTAGCCGAGCGCCCTAACCACTGAGCCACCGCGGCGGGTGACCACTGCCTAAATCTGGTTCGACAATAAATAAATGTACAAATGCTCTGCGTTTTCGTCACCATTGCTGCAAACAGCCACAGGATGCAGGTGACAGATGGACACCTCATTCATCCTTGTCAGCCAGCTGTAACTACACACACAAACCTGTCCAGTGGCTGAGTGCACCGTTACAAGAATTTTAGATGGCTCAAGGAATTTTAATATAGGAATGTTTTCCATAAATGTCCATACAAACCTCAAGCAGAAGTTCGGCCACATCAAAGTGCCCAAAGTAGCATGCTAGATGCAGTGGTGTCCAGCCTAAGTTCGCCTTTTGTGTACCTTGAAAAAACGAAAACAAAAGGACCCAAAATGACTGTTACAAGAGAAAACGGCACCTATTTTAGTGTTATCTAGACATAACTGCATAGCTATGTAGGAAAAATATTACGGGTTACGGTTTTCCTTAGTGGAGGGCTCAGGATAATTTCGACCACATGGGGTCCTTTAACGTGCATTGACATTGCACAGTACACGGGCTTCTAGCTCTTCGCGTCCATCGAAATGCGACCGCCGCGATCGCGATCGAACCCGCGTCATACAGGTCAGCGGCCGAGCACTATAACCACCGAGCCACCGCGATGGCTCAGAAGATTTGCATGATGAACAGAACCAACCAATCAAAACATCGTATCAGTAAGAAAGTACAAATGCCCCAAAGCTTAGGGGCACAATATTTCCTTCGTTATCTTTTAAACCACAGTCACAAATCTTTTCGAATTGATTTCGTTAGGATTATTTCCAAATGCAATTAAGAACTTTTACGACGTACAAAAGTGCAAGTTCAAACAAAGGCTGTCAAGATACGCTTCATTCTGCGACAAAGTTCATATGCGTTTATCGTGTTCACGCCTCCTTTAATCATGGTCCAAATGGATAAGAGTGCAGACTGCACACTGCTGTCGGCACTGGCGACAAATGGCGAAAAATGTCGAGCACCACATCAGCTGGTAACCGATCATCCGACCGGCTGGCGAAGACAGAAATATGACAGGCCCGAACCTTTGCAGTCAACGTTGGGGGCAACCTTATTCGCTGTGGCATTGTTCAGGAGATTCTCGACGACGGTGTAGGACCCCGACCTAGCCGCTTGCAATAGTTCATCTTCGGGAGATAGTTCCACAGCACTACTGGCGTCTTCGTCGTCCGACAGGACGCTCATGATCGTCATTTACGAAACACAAAACACCGCTTTTCTTGTCTACGTCTGACGGGCAAGCACGAGACGGGCGTTACGTAAGCTCCGCACTGCTCCACACACAACGCCTCCTCGGGGCACTCGTAGAACAGACGACGCCTGGTGAACGCGCTCTGTGATGCGTTTCAGCACCGCGAAGCCGTATTAAATGTAATGAATAACTGCGAGGGTGAGCTGTCATAAACGACCCGCTGCCGCAGTTTCAACGTTGCCGACAACCAGAAACCACACGCAGCGACAGTCACGTGTCAAAACTATTGTCCAAATTTTGGCTTATCATTTTCTTCTTGACACATTAGTACTGTTATAGCGCCGAAGTTGCGTAACAACACCTCACTTTATAACAACATTAGATAATTTTTTACTACAAAATAAACCAAAAATAATTACAGTGCTTTTTAAATATTGAAAACGCAGTCACAAAATATAATTTTTTTCGCGATATTTCAGAAGCGTGCGTGCCTGCGGCGTGCCATCATCCTGATTCCACTGGTAAAATGGCGTTGCAGCAGTGTAGCCGGGCGGTGAGGAACTTCAAGATTCTCCCATGCTTAAGGTAAAAATGTGTGCCATGGTTTGCTGTTGTGCGTGTTTGCGAAAAAAGAAACTTAACCAGTGAAGTTGGTGAGCGCGAAGATTCCATGCTGCTTGCAAGCATTGTTTACGAGATAGCATAAGAAAGTTTAGCCCTAGACGACCTAGCGATCTCAAAGGGTCAACGTGTTTTCTGTATGCGACTGCTGCAGGCCTGCAGACACCCACTGTGCGTCGTTGTTGATGCATCGTGTTTGCATATACATATGGCTCTACAGACGTCCTTTTTTCGAAGCATTTTCGTGCTTAAGGCCAAATTTCTCTTGTTTAAAGCACGGTGAAGTGCTGTGCGGGGCGCAGTTTCGTGTGTTTGTTTTCCATTATTCAAGTTAGGTCTGGTGATATTTTGCGTATTTTCATTAAATAAGTGGTTACGCAGGGAATTTTACTTCGTTTTCTCTTTCAGCCAAGCGCGTTTCCTGCAGTCACAGTCCGGTGAATGGGGCAGTGGTTCTGGCAAGGTGGGTCATCTCCAACTCTTCCATTAATTCGCTGCATTTTCTTGGCTAGAATCTGGTGTCGCTACTGCAACCTAGCTCTCATAGAAATAGTTTTTTTTTTCGGCCTTTGAGCCGCGGGCAGTTTCAGGATCTTAACCGAGACGCGCTTTTATATGGCGAGTTGCTTTTATTCCAGGACTGGTGCTGAGCCACCCAAGTACTTCATGCCTACTTCTTCCACCTGAGCTTGCGCGTAAGGCAACCGTAAAAAAAGCCTGTGCTAATGTGTTGTTAACTTTGGTCTACAGGGTGGCGGCGGTGGCGGCAGCGTGCGTGAAGCTGGCGGTGCTTTCGGCAAGATGGAGGCAGCCCGGGAGGAAGAGTACTTTCGCAAGCTGGTCAGTTCAGACCGTGGCGACCACGCATGCATTTATCAACTCGGACATAGTACCTCACAAGCCTGACAGATGTGCAGTGCCGGTAGCTGCGCAACTTTTTCTTCGGTGGTATAATGTTAAAGGGGTGGAGACACCAAATTTTTGGTTGGCGTGTTCTTTGTTTCAAACGTTGCGTATTGTCCCAGGACGTGTGATACACGCTGCGCAATTCATATAAGTGCGGTAAATAATTTATTATTGCATTATTTATACTGAGCGATTTCTGAGCGGCGGGGTGTGCTGCGAAGTCTCGGTCAGGGAAGAGCAGCAACCCTGGTTGCATGGGCCCCAAAAGTTGTGACGCACGTATTGCTGCGTCGTCTGTTCTCGTACACATGATGTGGATAGCAGCGCCTTTCGAAATCATATGCCGACAAACTTGGTCGGTACTGCGATGTGCTGAGAAAAGCCAAGCGAGCGAGTCCTGAAACCAAGCGGCTCGCTTCGGTCGATCTCAATCGCCATACCGCATATGCCAACGCGGTTTCTGCGTTGTATTACACTTTGCCGCGCCGACGCCGATGCTCGGCAGACGTCTGTGTCGGTGGCCCGTAGCTGACCGTGGTCACATTACAGCGACACGATGCCTCAGTTTTCCTAGGAACCAATACCCTTCTCTGTCTTCACATCGTGCGGCCCGCACAGCCGTGCTGCGAGACTGCTCAGGGCTCCGTGGCTGCTGATTACAATATCTGCTGCTAGCTTAGCAAACAGTCCATGTATTTGCTAAATGAACGCTTCTAGACAGTTTTACAGGGTTCAGAATTAACCGCAAGGGTACGTAACATCTCTAGGGATGCGCCCATGGCGACGACGGCATCTCGGCGTTACTTTTGTTTAAATATCTGCATCTGTATACAGGCACCAATTGGGCGCGTTAGTTCGGCATGAATTGCAAACTGCATTCCACTTAGGTTAAGCAAGCTCATCTCTTTTGCGCCGATTGCGGGTTTACTTGTTTCCGCAGTGCGATAACTGTGCAAGAATCGCCGAAGAATGCGAGCGTCAGACTGGGGAATGCTTCATACACAGGTTGTTGACAACGCGTAGGACCAGCCTTTCTGACTCGTTGTAACTGCTTTTTTGCTTTTTCCGATTTGTCCAGTACTTAAATTTAAATGGTCTTATATAGAGGTATGTTCGGCACCTTTTGAGATAAACAAAATGGCTTAATTTGTTGCCCTCAAGCGACACCGACAACTGTAGCTGTCGCCGCGGCCGCCTGCAGCATTGACCGAAAGGCTGGGTCACACCGCCTAGCAGCGGCGCTTCCCGCTTGACTTATTTGCGTCCTATGATGTAAACAATCCTCGATTTAAGGTCACTGTTGTCAAAACCACGCTCGATGACCATATGTGTCCGCTAAAACTTGTGAACGCACTCTTCACAGTCGCCGACACTGCACATACGAACCCGGCAGACTTGCTAGGCCTATTTGTATTGCAGGTGAGCCGAAGGGTGAACATATGAACTGTAGTCGCTCGTTTAATTCGCTTTTACGTATTACGGCGAAGGTGCAAACAAGAGAGTCATCGTCTCATCAACGTGAAGGTTTCGCTCGGCCGTCAATATAAGGTGCCGGCTGATGCGTCAGCAACGGCATGTATGCCGATGAGCACACCGACAGATGAGTCGCCGAGCAGCGTCGGGCAGCGCCTCGCCAATGTCGCGCGTCGCCGTTCATAGTATGTCACGTTACTGTGTTGTGACATCACTGTTATTCACTGATATCATTCCCAGGGCTCTACGTCACCACCTACAGCGCTAGCAATAGGCCTCCATTGTGAGAAAGAGCACTTAGGGACTCTTTGGAGCTCAATTAAAATATATTTGAAGCGCTTGTTGCGTTCAATACTTTGCTGTGGGTGACCTTACATACAGAGGAAGCCCATAGCAAGCTTACTATAGCTTTAAAATTTGATGTCCCAACCTCTTTAACCTGAGACAGATGAAAGCTGACTTGAAAGGAAGAACCCAAGCCTTTTCATAAATATTTGATGAGGGGCTCATTTTCTCAGCTTATAAACAACTTGACTCGCATGAAAGGTTAACACTTCGTGTGACAGGAGCATTCAGACATGGTGGAGATGAAGCCGCTCTACAAGTCGGAAGCTGAAACCCAGTTGAAATACAATAGGTAGCACAGACATGGGTGTTCGGAGAGAGCAGTAAATGACAACCAATAACTTGTGCACTCACGTTGTGGAGAGCAGTGCTCATTGTGCTGTTTGCCAGTTACATTTTGCATGTTAGCAGGGTTCACGTGAAATTGCTTGAAATGTTTCGCGTTTGGAGTCTGATTTTAAGCATGCCTGAAGCAACACTTGCTGAATGTTGCTTTTTAGAATATAATCATCCAGATTGAGCTGACAGATCAGCTGCTAGCATTGCTAATGACCATTTCGTCCATTGTACTACTCATGACCACTGGATCCTCCCGGTGGCATATTGTTTTTTCTTCTGCTTTGTAATCAGTTATCCTTTAGCGCTAAAGTAATTGCACTATTAATCACCGATTGATCAAAACCACAAATTAAAAAGAGAAACATTCCCCTATGCTTCTTGGTTTTGGTGGCTGTTGGCTTCCTTCTGTACACTTTGGGGTCATAAAAAGGAGAAATAGGAACAAACGAGTCTACTTGCCTGTGAAAAAAAAGTTAATGACAGATGTTACTGTTTCCAAAACAGTTAGCAAAAAAAAGTGTGCTCTAAACCTTTCAAAAAGTCTTGCATCCCTGCTGCCCTGGAATTTTGGACTTGCATTGACTTGAATAGCTGCTGGGTGGTGTTAAACAACAGCATTGACTGTCTCAGTGCATTGGTTAACTTGGAGGTGGGGGGGGCACTTGCACAATATATCACCTTCCCTCTGCTTGTGCCATCCATTCAACAACTTAGACACCCAGTCATGATTGCCAGGAGGGAGGCTGAGAACCCATGAGGAGGGCATCTCAGTATGCCTTGGTTGGGTGAGGAAGTACACAGAACTCTGCCCAGCCTCACCATTTAGGGTCACATGTGAGGATGTGTTCATGCTTCTTCATTCAGTTAACATGTGTGGATCCCTTTTCAGTGGCAGTAGGGAGGTGATTTTGGTCAGCCCACATTTAGCGTCTGGATCACTTTTTTGTTTATGATGGCAGTTTATTTATCATAATACTCACAGCTTCCTTAACTGGCATTACAGTGGGCAGTGTTCAGTTCACCAAGAAAAGTGGTTTAAAGTCATTACATCATTGGCTGCTAGTAAAGCTCACAGTGTTGCACCGTTGGCTGTGAGGCACCAAAAGGGTGCACCCCCATGCTGATGCCAAATCCCGCATATTGCTTCGCAATCTCAGTTCAGTGCACAATGACTGATCACTCTGTGATCCTTGGGTATATTTGAAACCTTGGGTATATTTGAAGGTGGGCTGTGTTTTCCTGATTTTTTTATAGCACAGGAATTAAAAAGCATGGCCTGCTTCTATTTGAGAGAGAAAAATATTTTATTATTTTTAATTATTTGCGTTTAACAAGGTTGGCGATGTAAAAGGTGCCTATACTATACAGTGAGAACTTAGCAATTTTTCTAGAGGCATGTATACATTATGGGGTGTCATCATCAGTCAGGTCATATCTCATTGCCTTCTTGCCCGCAGTGGCATTATTTGTTCTAGGATCATGTGCTAAAAGCACGTCTTTTTAGCAGTCTTGGGTTGTGGCGTAATCATTTGTCAGAGTTCTGATGCAACAGTATGTTTTGATAAGCTCTCTGTTCCAAGTTTTGGTGGCTTATTGGCATGTCATTGTTGTGAGACCTCATATTTTGTTGCCTACATGTTACAGCTAAGTGTTCTTTGCATTACTGTTGTTTAATGGCATGGTTCAAACTGTTTGCCAAGTACATCACACTACTGATAAGTTTCATGTGCTCTGATTGGCTTAGTTCATGCTGAAAAACTTTGCTTGAAGTTCTGAAAATAAGAGAACCGCTTTTCATTAGAAATAGGTTTATTTTTATAATTAATACTGGCACAATGACTGAAATAATTTTATTTGATTACAGCAAAATCAGCAGATAGAGTTGCTGAAGACCCACATTGAAGATGAGATCAAGCAGCATGAGAAGCTCATCAAGCAGCATCAGGAAGAGATTGACAGGCACAAGAAGAAGATCCGAGACCTGAAGGAGCACTGAGTTGGCAGTTCTGGAGGATGTCCCCAGAGACCCGTTGATTCCGTCTTTGTTCCAGTTTTGTTTTGCCTGTTGCTGTGTGGATGAAGCAGTGAGCAAGCCCCAGCATGCGGTGGTTTTTGTAGCTATGAAGAAAGTAAAGGACTTGCAAAGTGTATTGCTGTTGACTCCATTTTTCACTTAAGGTTTAAGCCCAGCTGAGGCATGCAGTCACAAAGCTTAGTGGGTGTGGTTTTAGTGGCAAAGGTTAAGAGGCCAGCTGAGAGACACCCGTCTATTCTAGGTGCGGTGCATAGCAGTACACCTGATGTGTCTTGAGTTATTTGAGCACCCTGTCCTTTATCATGGTGAAAGGTGCAAATCTAACTGCCTTAGTGCCTATTTTAAAGTGATAGCACTAAGGGTTCCTTTCAGCAGAAAACTTGCATCGACATTTTCGAGAAAGTCCGAATTGGTTGAGAGGTTCATGACGTCACAACCAGATGACCTCTGTGGGTAATTCAAACACCCCACAACTATCGCACAGTACAACAGTGATGAGGTCGCTAGATAATTCCCCATTGATCTACAGAGTTGTGACATCATTCCGCCACTGTTACGTAGCGCCTCTGCAAAAAGAACAATTGTGCTGAAAAGAAAAATGGTTTAACTGGGACTTGAACCGCTACCCCTTGGGTCGTGGACTGGGCGTACTATTCTTCGACCACTGAGGAACATTTATTCGACTAGGTTAAAGGGAGGCCTTGTGTGTCTAGTGGTGAATTAAAAGAAAAAAACATTCAAGAACGCCCATGTCTGTAAAGCGATATGCAAAGAGGGCCCCAGGCCACTGAAGGCACCCATTAACGCTATCGTGTTGTAACCTTGAGGCGGAGCTGTAGTGCCCTTCAAAGTTTTTGGTGCATATATATGTGTGCGTTCCTTTCGTCATTACTGTCTCCCAGTGGAGGGTGGTATGCGAGATGTTTTGGTTGACCCTCTTCATCTTTCCTTGTTACAATGACCTGTGTAGCGGACTAGCTGCAGTCTGAAGGGTGTCTTTGTTGCAGTATGTCGTAACTGAAAGCTCTCTTGCTCACTTGCTGGCTAATGCGAACGTTATTTAAGTGGACAGGACTGTGGTGTTGGCTCTCCTAAGGTTATGGAGAAGAGCGGAGGTTTCAGCTTGTGGTATTAATAAACCGTAGGGAAAGCAATAAGTCGTAAATTTTTAATTCTTCGTTCATTGTCCTTGCTGCAGCTTATTAGAAACCTAAGCCGTTCAGTGTGTAACATGGGTTAATGGAATGTATTGTTGACAGTTAAGTGGTGGAATTTCAAACACACTAATTTCTTGCATGCTGATTGGTCTAGTGATCTTTCTTGCCATTTTTGTTATAGCTTCACAACTTCCATTGGGGAAACTTTTTTTTTTTTTGCGTATTGGCTGTTGGCTGTTTCTGGGCTAGAGCACTATGCTATTATACTTTGTTCATGCACCTTGTTCGTGACTTTTCTGAATGAATATGTCTTAGTTCCAACAATAGGGCTCATTTTGTGTTTTGCTTCTTGTTTTGTTAGTCTTCACACATGAGCTAACCAGGCAGGCTTGCAGCTTGCTCTCAACTGGTGTGCTTATGCATGTATCAAGCTCAAAACTGCTTGCTCCTCCGCTATGCAGTATCATACAGGCTATTTCTGAAGCATGCTTTGCAAGTGCAGTCATGTTGGCAGAGTAGTATTGTTTCCTCCAATTCTTGATGCGTGTGGTCAGATCACCTTCGCAGCTCTGCTTTTTTTACTTAGTCAAGAGGCACTCTTTATTCATCAATGAATAAAACGCCGAAAGATTGTTGCGATGTCCGATGTGTGAGCTTGTTCAACACATGGTGGGTGGCTGCAAGCTACAGGTACTACAGGTACAGCCAAATATATACTGATTCTCCTTCTATTTCTTGTTGCAATAGTCGGCGTATCAAAGAATTTTTGCTTTCTCAGTGCTATAGTGCATATGTTTTACATTGAGCTGAGAGGAGTAGATCTTATCCTTAGGCGGCCGTACACTCTGGGCTCCTAGGCCGTCAAAATCACAGTTTTTTTTTGCACAGGCACTTGACAGCTAATTTCATGGTTGGATTTGCTGTGAAGCTACTAAAGTATTTGATTGGTAAAAGTGAATTGCATTAGTATTTGAGTGTACTTCAGTTACTTACCTGGCACTCTACAATTCTGCAACTGACTTCAGAAACCAAATGTCAGGCAGTGGCCAATTACTTGCCTGGTTGCCCTGCGATGCAGTTTGTTGTCTCAGCCTGCTGCAGGTCTTAAGCATCACTGGTGTTTTTATATAATCTCTGGATGGGCAAGAGCGCATCCAAAAATGAATACCTACTTATTTTGCCTGTGCCCCTTGTGCTATCCTTTTTTTTATGATATACCTGAAGGTTTGTTGCTAAGAAACATAGGAGTATTTTGCTTGGCTGAGGGTACTGGTAGGTATTTCTTCAGAGAGGGAAACTTGAGCTTGTTTAATTCTTCAACGGTTATCAGTAGACTATTGCATAATAGGGGGGGAACAAGTACAGGTCAACGTATAGCCATCTTGTTTCATCCTGCTGCAAATTTTTGGGAACACAATAGTGCAGCATCAAGCTTATCAGAAAGAAGACTGATTGGAGCCTGATATATTTCTGTAGATGTGGAGTGCCCTTCTTCGGATGTCCGAGGCGTTGGGCCAATCCGCAGTAAAGTTGGCGGTTTAGCTCCAGTGCTGAAGGGGACAAAATATATGCATTGCTTGGCGCACGCCCAGGAGCACTTTATGACCAACAGAACAGTTGCAGAAGCTAGATAAAGTGGACATCTTTTCCCGGCATACCACCCTTACAGTGTTGATGTGAACTGTGTTTGAAAATACAGACTCGCACTTCTAATCATATACCCAAAGCGCCACCTCTATTCCAACACTCAACCAATATGTTGTTTTCTTGCGCAGACACTGCCTTCTATCTTTCCCTTCACCCCAATCCCCCAGGACATGATTAAAAAGGCGCTGTGAGCAACTCCATCCGGTTTTGCGATGGCACATAAGTTGCAAAATTCGTTTTCGAGTAAGTGATTGGAGTTGACGCTGAGTAAATTTGGACCTAAAGCTGAAATATTTGATTCGATTTCGTGATCTCGGTGATGACGTATTGAGGGTGACGGTTTTGCTTGTTTCATTTTCTGAATGCAGTTTTTCTTCATGCTTACCTTGTGCCACAAGGTGTACTAGTGGTTGCAAAGCAAAGGTTAATTTAATATTCAGGCGTGTTATCTTCACTTGTTCTATGCAACAAAAATGTCTCCAGACGTCACTGTTGTTTAACTGATGGAATGGTTGGTGGTGGCGATGCCTGTCATTTTTTTCGCCCTTTTGTAGCTTATGTGGAAGTGTGTGAATATTCGAAACTTCGAATAGTTTGTGAATGGAATTTGCTATTAGATTCGCACCACACTTTCACTGTTCTAATTTCCCTACATTCAGACATTCCGAATTCGGTCATCTGTACTCGCGGCGAAGTATCGCGAGATTCCCAAACGGCGGTGTCTTGCACTTGTAATTAACTTGCCCTTCCTTAATATTTAATATTTAACTTGCACATCCTTAATATTGCCCTGCATTGGGCATAGTGAGGCTGCTGATGATAAGAGCCGCGGTCCGCACGGAAGCAGCTGACTAGCGGAGTGTAGAGGCACGACCGAAGTCGCGGCTCGCTTGCGCTGCCGCGGTTGCTTCACGGCAACCGAGTGATCGTTTATATTTCCGTCAATTGGAATCTAAAATATCTTGGGCCACAAAGGACCAAAAAAAAAAGTGGTACGACAGAAACACAGGCCTCGTATACCTAGCCCGCACAATTGCACCGCATACAGCGCGGCCCGCGCTTTGGGACATCCAAGATCTAACGGTGTGCTTTCATTTTGGCACCTTCGACATAACACACACAATAGCGTAATAAGAAAGAACATACACGAGCGCTAATTTCCAAAAGTTTATTGTGAACCGCGAGGTGGTAATTATACTCGAAGTGTCCAGCAGGAGACGAACATTTGACTTCTTAGATAATCTAATTGTTTGCGAGGTATTGCCCGATAGATGGCTTAGCCATACAAGGGCCACTTAAGCTGTTTGGTTTGCGACAGCGTTTTGGGCCCATCACGTGGCTTGCAGTACGGCGAAACCGATACGCGAGGGCTAAGGGGGCTACGTGCCATCGTAAACACCGTATTTCTGGCAACATTCCACGACCGGCGCTTTTGTGTTCAGGCATCGGGAGGGATCGTGGAGGGAATCGTCCCTCTCGCGTTGCAGCTCAGGTTGCTGATCTTGTTTCCGTTTTGCGAGCCGTCTTGTTTCGTTCTGCCAGCTGTGCCGTACGCCTTGCCCTTCCGATAATCTACAGCTGACGTCACCTGTCCGGTAAGGAGATATCTGCAGGTACGTACCTCATGGCCGCCTTATTATTACAATGCTTCACGACAGCATTCAATGAGCTTCTCTGTCACTTGAGCAATAAGCCAAACTGCGATACTAGACTTTTGTCTCTCAATGCAATTGTTATTCAAGGGATTGTAAACATGGCAGTAGCTCGCAACCGATAGGGGTGACACACCTCACCGTGCGTCCCCTACCCCGATGACGTCAGTGGGTAGAAGCGGCAGCCTTCAAGCTCGCCCCCGTCTGGCCACTGACGTCATCGGGGAAGGGGACGCGCGGTGAGGTGTGTTGCTGTAATAGGTTGCGAGCTACTGAGCGGGATTAAAAAAATTATTTCTAAATTAAACGGTCCACGCAGAACCTTCAACTTTGACTTGCATACCCACAAAGACCACCTCTAGAGATGTGTTGCACTAGAATATGCACATCGCAATCATTTCAGGGTCCCTTTAACATGCCGGGCCGTAATCAAAACGCAAAGACGGCTTCACCTCATAATTACTATTGTTGCAGTGAAGCTCGCTTTCAGTTTCAGCAAAAGGAAACTCATCTATTGCGAATAAGCAGATTTGTGCGCGAACGAACTTGGCGAAGCAAGAGGAGAGAGTAGAAATACAAGTAGAAATGAAAATATGCGACGTACAAGCAAAAACATGACCTGTACTGATCCGACCTGCTACGTTAAAAAAAAAAAAGTTTTGGGCAGTTGCAACAGACGTCGAACCTGGACTCGATGAAAGCCGAAAAATATAACGCAGAGCGTATCGTAAATTCTTAACAGCAATAGAATATCGCAACATTCCTCCCCTTCTTCCTTAAAAAAAAACAAAACAGTATAACTGTGTTGCGTATGCCGCACAAAAAAGAAACAAAAACTGGCTCTCTCTTCGGCATCTCCCGAAGGCGTAATAAATTCATAACATTTATAGGGCCCCAGGGAGCTGCACCTAGAAGGGAAACTAGGATGGGCATCAGGGGTAGAGGAGACCATTTTTAAAACCTGCTTCGGCTCGCGGCGGAGCTTGCATTGCGCGAGAGAGTGCGCCCGCTCTTTCGCCACATGTTCCATTCTTATAGTCTAAAGGCAACACGTCCAGCTCCCAATCCGAAGTTAAGACTACGTGCTCCGACGCAATTTATTTTTCTTATCTCACTTCAGAATGCACCAGGAAACGGAGTTTCTTCCTGAACGTATAAAGGTGTGTCCCTGTAAATAGCAAGCATATAATATGTTTTTAAACTCTTTGCTGTAGCCGGTAAACGAGGCGGGCATCGATTGCTAGGTCAATTACCGTTCTTTAGAAGACACAAGCTATGTGAGCCTTCAGCTCACATACAGCTCACAGTGACCACGATCCGGAAGGGGATCGTGGCCACGAAAAATGAAAAGGCGTAGTAACTCGCTCGAAACACTCATGGACCGCGCCGTAGGGAAACAGATGAAGGGGGCGAAAGGTGTGAAAATGAGAAGAAAGACACACGCCAGAGTGGTTTCGATTCACCCGCGCACATCATACACCATGCGTGGCATATGTAGTACCTGCACTCGATCCACTCTGCTCACTTTTCACTCCCTTCATTCCATCCCTCACGGCGTGGTTCAGGCGTGCGCCCAGAGTGTGCCGCCGCGCCTTTCATATCCTCATAACCCATTGACCGCTGAGATCGCCCGCCAACAGTAGTATTATATGGGGTCCCAACGAGACATGGGCGATGCCGGAAGCCGCAGCCCCTATAAAAAATGGTCTATGGACATTCTATAGAATTATTATGGACTCTTTTTCCTTCCTGTAGATATTTATTTTTGTCTATATACTCATGGTCTATATACTGTCTATAGACAAAAGTCTACTTATGTGTATGGCCATAAATCTATAGATTGTCTATGGACTGTCTATAGGATTTTTATTGGCGGCAGACTGTAGTGTAGGGTTTCTCTATAGTCTACAGACTTTATAGACAGAAGTCTGTGAAAAGTCTATAGACTGCACAAACAGTTTTTGGAAGGCAGCGGAGAGCGCCGGACTAATTTCGACCATCTGGAGTTGTTTTAATGAGCACTAACATCACGTAGCTCACGGGCGCCATGCGTTTAGTCTTTAACGAAACGTGGCCGGCGTGGCCGAGGTCGCACACGCATCCTCCGTCTCAGCACTCGAGCGCCCTAACCACTGAGCCAGTTTACTGTGTCGGTTTTGCAGCAGATCACAGAACAGTCGTTAATATACGGACTGTAGACAGAGCAACAATTGAATGTCCTCGCATGCGTTGGAAAACGCGTGCACCACGCCCAGTTGCGCTGAGAGAATTGGCCTTCTAACAGGAAGTACACACACAACAGCTGGGATGAATCTCATGACTAATATGAATTTTTTTTTGCTCTTGAAAACGCTCGAGAGATTTGTAGCCTAGAACTATAGATCAAATACATGCTGGTGCTGTTCTGTCTTTAATTAGGATGAGAAGATGAACTTGGAAAGGACAGTTAATATTGATCCAGCAATTCTGACAAAAGCATTTTTCAACGGGAAAAAGTTTATGAACGAAATTTTTTCATATATTGTAAGATTTCACTATAACAATCAATATAGCCACGAATGTCCCCTTAGCAGGCTTGCATTTGTTTACTGTTAATATTCTTGCTGTCATAAAAAAATGTCCCCATTGGTTTTTTATGGCAGTCTTAACTACTCGATGCGAATAATGGAAAAACCTTGAATTTAAGATTTTGCTACGGATTGGAAGAAAGGACCAGTACCTGCAATATTTCCATAACAGTGCCTTATAATATCCCAGTATTCAAAGTTTTTCTCCAAGAATGCTGGATATGATCACCAAGTGGTGATACGAAGTGTACATACACTTGAGGGCGACAGAGAAGCACAGGGAGAAATAAGATCGGAAATACTGCTATGGAAGGGTTGACGCGGCTGGAGCAAGACAGTTGAAGGTCACTGGGAAAGGAATTTGTTCTGAATCGGCGGATGTTGTCGATGACGATTTGCTGCGAAACTCAGAGATACATTGAAAACATTACATGTTGCAGAACCATGCTATTTGTTTACGAGCATGACTCCAGTGTAGCATTATTACATTCGGTGTTCGATAGGTTCGAGTGTTTCCATTACACAGCGGCGGTGGCCTAATGGTTTGAACATCCGCCTCACATGCGGGAGGTGCGGGGTTCGATCCCCAGTGCCGCCGTGTACCCACCGGTGATACAATCGGTACAAGCTTCACCTGGCCCGGTACTCGGCTTCTTTAGGCTGATATGCTTGGGAAAAGGCCCCTCGCGCTACAGACAAGAAAGAGGAAGTTGGGTTAGGCCGCCACAGCGCGAGCAGCGCAATAAAAAAAAAAACAGTTTGAACCTCAACGCTGTCGGAGCTGGTTCTTACTTGCCCTAGTTCCGACAGGTCTTTGACCCCACTTTGTGCAATGAAACCTACCTTGTGCCATGGCATTCTTTGGCCAAAGCTGCCCTTGCGCCATAAAAATTTATAAT